>NC_132888.1:38000414-38007914 GCF_030463535.1 Salminus brasiliensis | reverse complement strand
TGTTGCTAAGCAGTTGCTGTGGTATCCCAGATGGTTGCTATGGCATTGTTAAATGGTGGCTAGGTGGTTGCTATGGTTATCCCAGATGGCTGCTGTGAAGCTGCAAAGCAGTTGCGAAGTATGGCATCCACACTGGTTGCTGTGAAGTTGGGAAGTGGTTGCTCGGTGGTTGCTATGGCGTTGCTATGTGTTTCCGTTGCTTTTCTAGGTCTTGAGGTCTTGATTGAGTGAGTAAAGCACCGAGAGAAGGAAAAGGACGCCGCATCATCCATCAGACACCGTACACACACACACTCACCAGTAAACACTCACCCCCTCTTAAACAGTGTGTGTGTGTGTGTGTGTGTGTGTGTGTGTTATCTAAATAATGAAATATGAACCTTCTTCTACAGGCAAGAGTCCAAGTCCTCCTAATAATTCCCTGGGGGTCTCGAACAGCCTCAAACAGCTTCACACTCACAATCCCCTTACTACAGGTGTTTCCAGTAAAGTGGCCAATAAGAGAAAGTAGTAGTTGGTGTTTCTAATAAAGTGGCCAGTGAGTGAAAGCACAGGATAGTAGTAGGTGTTTCTAATAAAGTGGCCAGTGAGTGGAAGCCCAAGGTAGTAGTAGGTGTTTCTAATAAAGTGGCCAGTGAGTGGAAGCACAAGGTAGTCGTAGGTGTTTCTAATAAAGTGGCCAGTGAGTGGAAGCACAATGTAGTAGGTGTTTCTAATAAAGTGGCCAGTGAGTGGAGGTGTATAGGTAGAGGTCTGTAGTGTATAGTAGGTGTTTCCTGCAGAAGGTCTGAAATAGCTCTGGCGTTGGAGCTGGTGGAGAAAAACACTGCGAGTCTAATGACTTTTCTATTGTTCTGCTGGAGCTCTTACACACACTCCATCCTGACACACCTTACATGACCCTGAGCCGTAATTCTCCGGTCAGGTCACTGAGCACCCTGACACTGTTTCTCCTCCTCAAAGAGCTTCATACTGGATAATAATAATATTAGAGATTCATACTGGATAATAATAATATTAGAGATTCATACTGGATATTAATGCCATTAGAGCTTCATACTGGATATTAATGCCATTAGAGCTTCATACTGGATAATAATAATATTAGAGATTCATACTGGATATTAATATTATTAGAGATTCATACTGGATATTAATGTTATTAGAGCTTCATACTGGATAATAATAATATTAGAGCTTCATACTGGATATTAATGATATTAGAGATTCATACTGGATATTAATATTATTAGAGATTCATACTGGATATTAATGTTATTAGAGCTTCATACTGGATAATAATAATATTAGAGATTCATACTGGATATTAATATTATTAGAGATTCATACTGGATATTAATGTTATTAGAGCTTCATACTGGATAATAATAATATTAGAGCTTCATACTGGATATTAATGTTATTAGAGCTTCATACTGGATATTAATGATATTAGAGCTTCATACTGGATAATAATAATATTAGAGATTCATACTGGATATTAATATTATTAGAGATTCATACTGGATATTAATGTTATTAGACCTTCATACTGGATATTAATATTATTAGAGCTTCATACTGGATAATAATAATATTAGAGATTCATACTGGATATTAATGTTATTAGAGCTTCATACTGGATAAAAATAATATTAGAGCTTCATACTGGATATTAATGATATTAGAGCTTCATACTGGATAATAATAATATTAGAGATTCATACTGGATATTAATATTATTAGAGATTCATCCTGGATATTAATGTTATTAGAGCTTCATACTGGATATTAATGTTATTAGACCTCATACTTGATATTAATGTTATTAGAACTTCATACTGGATATTAATGTTATTAGAGCTTCATACTGGATAATAATAATATTAGAGATTCATACTGGATATTAATGTTATTAGAGCTTCATACTGGATAAAAATAATATTAGAGCTTCATACTGGATATTAATGATATTAGAGCTTCATACTGGATAATAATAATATTAGAGATTCATACTGGATATTAATATTATTAGAGATTCATCCTGGATATTAATGTTATTAGAGCTTCATACTTGATATTAATGTTATTAGAACTTCATACTGGATATTAATGTTATTAGAGCTTCATACTTGATATTAATGTTATTAGAACTTCATACTGGATATTAATGTTATTAGAACTTCATACTGGATATTAATGTTGTTAGAGCTTCATACTGGATATTAATGTTGTTAGAGCTACAGATCGACTGGACACGGAAAACCTGGGCCCTCTAAATGAGTCCCTGACCGGATGTGGGTCCATGTCGAGGTTTAATCTGGAGATTACAGCCACATCTGCACCAGCAGTCTGTCCAGACACGACCCAGCACATTTTCAGTCCGTGAGCATTTTTGTGAGCACTGTAACTCAAATGCACGAACACACACACACACACACACACACACACACACACACACATACACTTGTTGCTTCAGATCATAAATTTAGGGACAGGCCGATACCTGTCTACATTCCTCGCCTGCTGTGTGAGAAGGTTTTGCTGCCCTGCAGGCACAAATACAGACATGCACAGACACCAGACACCAGGATGCCAAGTGTTTACCCTCCTTTACAGCCAACACATTCATCTAGAGATGATCTAGAGCCTCTGAACTAAACTCCAGCGAGGAGGAGCTACACGGGAGGGGTTTCTGATAAAGTGGCCGGTCAGTATAGTACAGAGTGCAGGCCACGCCTGCTGTGCGATTACTCCCAGCATGATCTGCTCTGCTAGCACTATCATCGCTAATCCAATTTTCCACACTGAGTCAAGGTCACTGCCCACCACTGTCAGGATGCCGGTGTTGAGAGCGGGGGGGTGGTAGGATTGCCCCTCCCATCATCCCTTGCACAGAGCTGGAAACGCCATTGATGCAATCATTTGGCCAAAAATCAACTTCCACAATTTGCCTCTGAGCTCATAATGGTGATGTTTGATGTCTGAAGTCTGATTCTTTAGTTTTGCATTGGAGCTACAAGGCTAACATAGCTAACAAGTAATGGGGGCTTCTGTACACCTATGTTAGCATGGTGCTAGCATCAGGCCTGAGTCATCAAACCTGCTTTTAGGAGGTTCTTATGGAGGCTTTGATAATGTATCGCTTTAAATAAACCTCCTGCTTCTGCAGGTCAGCCAGCGACCAACTTTGGGAAAAGGGTGGTGAAAGAAAGGAGCTCAGATGGCACGCATGCAGGAAACGCATTAAAAGACTGGAAGCAGAAGACAATGCGGCGTTGGCTCCACACTGACAAACACTGGAAAGTCATTAAAATTCCCTCAGCTGTGCCGTCAGAGTGCACAGTGGGACACAACTCCCTGTGCGGACATTCAAACTGTAATTATATCCAATGATTCAAACGATTTGACAACACGACTACAGCTCATTCCTAACAACAGCTAACACTCAATTATTACCACGCCACTGAAAACAGCGCTCAATTACTACTGTACCATTGACAACAAAACTTAATTACTACTGCGCCATTGACAACAAAACTTAATTATTACTGTACCATTGACAACAAAACTTAATTATTACTGCGCCATTGACAACAAAACTTAATTATTACTGTACCATTGACAACAAAACTTAATTATTGCTACACAACTGACAGCAAAACTCAATTATTACTACATCATTGACAACCAAACTCAATTATTACTACATCATTGACAACCAAACTCAATTATTACTACATCATTGACAGCAACGCTTAATTATTACTGTACCATTGACAACAAAACTCAATTATTACTGTACCATTGACAACAAAACACAAATCTAATGGAACCATTGACATCAATGCTCAATTATTACTGTACCATTGACAACAAAACACAAATCTAATGGAACCATTGACATCAATGCTCAATTACTACTGTACCATTGACAACAAAACTCAATTATTACTGCGCCATTGACAACAAAACTTAATTATTACTGTACCATTGACAACAAAACTTAATTATTACTGCGCCATTGACAACAAAACTTAATTATTACTGTACCATTGACAACAAAACTTAATTATTGCTACACAACTGACAGCAAAACTCAATTATTACTACATCATTGACAACCAAACTCAATTATTACTACATCATTGACAACCAAACTCAATTATTACTACATCATTGACAGCAACGCTTAATTATTACTGTACCATTGACAACAAAACTCAATTATTACTGTACCATTGACAACAAAAACACAAATCTAATGGAACCATTGACATCAATGCTCAATTATTACTGTATCATTGACAACAAAACTCAATTATTACTGTACCATTTACAACAAAACTCAATTATTACTGCGCCATTGACAACAAAAATCAATTATTACTGTACCACTGACCATAAAACTCTATTATTACTGTACCATTGACAACAAAACTCAATTATTACTGTACCATTTACAACAAAACTCAATTATTACTGCGCCATTGACAACAAAAATCAATTATTACTGTACCACTGACAGCAAACACAATTATCACTACATCATTGACAGCAACGTTTAATTATTACTGTACCATTGACAACAAAACTCAATTATTACTGCGCCATTGACAAACAAAAATCTATTATTACTGTACCACTGACCATAAAACTCTATTATTACTGTACCATTGACAACAAAACTTAATTATTACTGTACCATTGACAACAAAACTCAATTATTGCTGCACCACTGACAGAAAACTCAATTATTACTACATCATTGACAACCAAACTCAATTATTACTACATCATTGACAGCAACGATTAATTATTACTGTACCATTGACAACAAAACTCAATTATTACTGTACCATTGACAACAAAACACAAATCTAACGGAACCATTGACATCAATGCTCAATTATTACTACATCATTGACAACCAAACTCAATTATTACTACATCATTGACAGCAACGATTAATTACTACTGTACCATTGACAACAAAACTCAATTATTACTGTACCATTTACAACAAAACTCAATTATTACTGCGCCATTGACAACAAAAATCAATTATTACTGTACCACTGACCATAAAACTCTATTATTACTGTACCATTGACAACAAACTCAATTATTGCTACACCACTGACAGCAAACAACAATTATTACTACATCATTGACAACCAAACTCAATTATTACTACATCATTGACAGCAACGTTTAATTATTACTGTACCATTGACAACAAAACTCAATTATTACTGTGCCATTGACAACAAAACTCAATTATTACTGTACCATTGACAACACTCGATTATTACTACATCATTGATAATAACACTCAATTACTCAACACCTAAGTACTAACAGCAACGGTCTGTTATTACTCATGCTTGGCAACAACAGCCAGGTCTTACTAAACTACTGACATCAGTGGTCAGTTGCTGCACCTTGTACATTTCCTATGACACCACTGCCGACCTGCACTTCTCACCACAGCACTGACAACACTAGTCATGTATTACTACAACCCTGGACACAGTCAGCTTTCACTTCACCTATAACACCAATGACAACACCACCCAGTATTACTACACCCTGTGGTGGTACTTCAGCTGTCCAAACAACTCACCTGACATTTGCAGGCCGAGCAGGAACAGGAGGAGATGCAGGAGAGCCGGGTTCACACACATCCCGCTGGCTTTGGAGAGGCTTTGTGAGAGCAGGACTCCAGACTGGAGCGCTGGACTCAAGCTCCTCCTGCGGGACTTCCCCCCACCTGTGCTGGAGCTAAGGCCCACCTCCTGAGCTGGGATCAGCTGGACATGGGTCCACCTCCCATGTTATGATTGACCATGGCTCCATAATACAGTATGAACGATTCATCTTTTTGAGATTAGATGCTATAGTTATTATTCTAGCATTCATTTATGAACCTATTATGATTATTATTGCCACCATGTCTTTCCACCTGATGGCAGTAGAGGGCTTCTGGTAATGCCAGCAGGCCAAACAGGTCAATCTGAAGCCTGCTGAGAGTTTACTGCACACTGATTCGTCCAGGCCGAGCAGGTTACTGGTCAGGGCAGCAAGGCTGGCAGCTGATGGTCACCCCAGAGCTCACTGTCCGGATGTTGTGATTTGGTTCTAGTGTTGAAAACATCAAGTTTGTGACAAATAAGACAAAGGATGGAAACAAAACCAGCTCTTTGGTGTACAGTGGTGGGGGTGGAGAGGGGGGTGGGGTGAGATGTTTAGAGTGGAAATATTAATAAGCATGGAAACAGTTATGAGTTCAATAATCATAATTCATAATTCAGTTTAAAACCTGCAGCTGATCCTGTTCCTTTCAGAGTAGAAACGGCTGTAGCTAAAGCAGCAAGAACACCACAGGCATCCAATCACCAGCATGCAGATTTTTTATACAATTTAAAAAAATATTCAGAATACTTTTCAAAAATGTTCAGATTTTTGTTAGATTTTCAAAAAAATCTAAATATTTTGGAAATGTGTAAAAAAATGTAATGTTCAGGAATTATTTTGAAAATAAAAAAGTGCAGATTGTTTTTACATTTTCAAAAATATTGAGAATATTTTATAATTTTTCAGAAATGTTTAGTTTTTTACTCACAATTTCAAAAAATATTTAGAGCACTTAAGAGATTTTCAAAATGTTCAGATTTGTTTTTTTACATTTTCAAAAATATTGAAAATAATTTAGATTTTTTTAAACCTGCAAATTTGTATACAATTAAAAAAAAATGAAAATATTTAGTTATATTTTAAAAAATGTTCCAAAGAGTTTTATACAATTTCAAAAATGTTCAGATTTTGTTCAAAATAGTTTAGAAATGGTAAAAAAAAATGTTTTCACATTTTCAAAAATTTAGAATTCTTTTTAGAAAAACGTGCAGATTTTTTTTACAATTACAAAAATATGCAGAATACTTTTTTTTTGTCAAAATGTTTAGATTTGTTTTTACATTTTACATTGTTTTGTTGTATTTTCAACAATGTTTCTATCCTTGACAACCGAAAAGCATCAGAGAGAGCCTTTAAGGCTGTAGGTCAAGAGATGAGGTCAGTGGACCACATGGTCCGCCTGGGTGAGGGGTCTGACCGCTGGAAGACCCGAGACAGCACCCCATGACCCCAGGTTCGACCACTGGAAGAACTAGACGCTAAAAACGTAGAGCAGCATCGCTGTCTGGTATGGGCTGGGCGAGAGAGAGAGAGAGAGAGAGAGAGAGAGAGACAGAGAGAGAGAGAGAGAGAGAGAGAGAGAGAGAGAGAGAGAGGGAGAGAGAGGGAGAGAGAGAGAGAGAGAGAGAGAGAGAGGGGAGAGAGAGAGAGAGAGAGGGAGAGAGAGACAGAGAGAGAGAGAGAGAGAGACAGAGAGAGAGAGAGAGAGAGAGAGAGAGAGAGAGAGCAGTGTAGGTAGTCAGCAGAACAGAGAGGAACCTGAGTGATCTGGAGTTGGAGAAGATGATGAAACGGCCGAGAGGT
>NC_132888.1:37477823-37516391 GCF_030463535.1 Salminus brasiliensis | reverse complement strand
TCATTCTGTGGAAAATTTGTATAGATATTTTTGCTACTGGCAGCTTAACGGCTCTTCCTGAAGAGCTCAGTGACCTTAAACGTGGTGCTGCCACCTTGGCTCTTCAAACTTCTCCAGTGCTAGAGCTGCCCCAGACAACCGTAAGTGCAGTTCTAGTGAATTAGAAGCGTGTAGGTGCGGCAACAGCTCAGCCACGATGCAGTAGCCTAAAATGAGACCAGCTTCATCTTCATCTTCATCGTCTTCTTCTTCTTCACGCATTTCTGTCAAAATTTCAATTAGCCGCGCCCACGTCCGTAATCGCTGGGCTCGGGGCAGCTCGTCACACATTGTCTCACAGCAAAACACACAGACGCGAGTCCTTGGGCGCTGTGTGCTTGCTTGTCGGTGTGTGTGTGTGTGTGTGTGTGTGTGTGTGAGATAATAGGTTATTAGCGAACGCTAAACATCAGTCCTGTCAGATCTTCGGCTCACGTTCATCCAGAATCATCACCTTAATGAGCTCAATTAAATCCTACATTAACGACACTCACAAAGGACACAAGCATGGAGCAGAAGGTCAGGGTGTGTGTGTATGTGTGTGTGTGTGTGTGTGTGTGTGTGTCAGAGGTACATAGGGTGTGTTTAAACATATAGAACGACATCGAGAAGCCATAGAGTCATGTGGAAAGGTTTGGGCAAATTAGACCCCGTGCTAATTAGCCTCTTGGTTAGCGCTAATTAAGCTAGCTCGCATGTGCCTCGAACCGGTTAAAGATCTGCACTTGCAGTAACTGGTGGAAACTCCAAGCTCCTCAAACCACATGCTAACACGCAACACCAACGGGCTCCTCTGAGCAGCTGCTAACTGAAGCTAACCGATGCTACAAGGCAGGGAAGGTTACGGAAAGACCCCAAAGTGCTCCTGGCTCAGGATCTCCTGAGGAACTGTGGAAGTCGAGGAAAGATCTGCTGGACCAGCTGAGAAGAACCACCAGTTAACTGTTAAGCATGGTGGTGGATGTGTCATGGTGCTGGACTGCAGAGGACGGGTACAGTCTTCTACAGCAGGATGGTCACTACGTTCTAAGAAACTGGGCCGAACCAAGACGGGTGGTCTTGTGTAATGCTGTTGAAGCTCAGAGTGGACCAGGTGGAGTCATCTAAGGGTTTACACTCCCAAATGTACCGGACATCAGCCTGGACATAGCCTTGATGTAGCCTGGACGTAGCCTGGAGGCCTCCGAATCCAGGTCAAGAACTTAGACTTCTTGATTTCTAGTAACACATTCACTCCATATCAATTCATCACCCCCGCCAAACACTCCACACTCACACACTCCAACACACACACACACACTCATAGGCCTATGCTGGTTTTAGATAGTGATGCAACAACAGTGGAAAAGTGTCCAGAGCAGGGCTCAGTTTTGGTGTTGTGTATGGTTTGTATTGCAGGTGCATGGGTGGAAGTGGTTTTGGCAGTGTGTGTGTGTGTGTGTGTGTGTGTGTGGGTGTGTGTGTCTTATTAGCCATTCAGAGCTGGCCAACCTTACTGACATAGTAAATGTGCTGACACACTGCTGGAAACATTTGCCCAGCTTTCATAAGGGTTTCATCATTACTGAACACACACACACACACACATTATATATCTATGAAAGAACCATAAGCAAGCCAATCACATGTCTGTGTGTGTGTGTGTGTGTGTGTGTGTGTGTGTGTGTGTGTGTACTGTCCCTTTAAGGCTGCTATATGCAGCTGAGCTCTGATCTGATTGGCTGCACTGTGCCGAGACTCATTTGGGAAGCATGTCGGTCTGAAACACCCCTTATAAGGTCAGTGTGGGTGGGCGGGGCTAAACGGCTGCAGACCGAACAGGTGAACAGGTAGGTATATGCAAATGAGCGAGGCTTTGTGGCATCACAAAATCACGTATATGTAAATGAGGCTGTGTGAAGGTTAGGCTTTTAATTGCTGTAAGAAAAGCGGTGATGACCCTCACCTCTACTGGACAGAGTGTGTGTGCGGAGTGGGAATGTGTGTGTGTGTGTGGTCCTCTCCTTCCTGTCCTTTACAGAAGACACTGTCCTTCCACAGCGTCAGCTTTATTGGTATGTGGTCTCTCTCTCTCTCTCTCTCTCTCTCTCTCTCTCTCTCACACACACACATACACACACACACAGAGCCCCCAGACTCAGTGCTTACATAAAGAATGTAAACACACACACACACACACACACTGCTCTCCTGTGTTTGCCCCACACACGTCTGAGGCACTTGAAAGGAGGTCTGCTGGTGTGTGTGTGTGTGTGTGTGCACCTCTGGTCAGAAGAAGATGCCCATATTTGGTAAAAATGGTAGAATGGTAATCAATATGACTACCTTGCTCTCTCTCTCTCTCTCTCTCTCTCTCTCTCTCTCTCTCCTCAGGAGTAAGGTTAGGATTAAGTTTAGGATTAGGTTTAAGATTAGACTACATTTTTCCATTTAAATTAAGGTTACGTTTCAGATTAGATCGAGAATTAGACTTAGATGTGTTGAAGTTAGAGTTAGAATTGAGTTTAAGATTAAGTTTAAAAAAATGAAAGACAGGTTTAGGGCTAGATTTAGGATTATTGTTGAAGTTAAGATTAGGGATAGTTTTAGGATTAGATTATGGTTTAGGGTTTAAATTAAGGCTTGGGTAAAAATTAAGGTTTTGGGTAAAAGTTTAGGATTAGGTTTAGGTTTGAATTTAGATTTCGGTTACAGCTTAGGTTTAGGATTAGATTAAGGCTTGAATTTAGGTTTTGGGTAAATGTTAAGTTTAGGTTTAGGATTGGATTTAGGTTTTGGGTAAACGTTAAGTTTAGGATTAGATTTAGGGTTGAATTTAGGTTTTGGTTACAGCTTAAGTTTAGGATTAGGTTTAGGATTGAATTTAGGATTATTATTATTAATATAATTAATTATTATTATTAATAGTAATAATCATCATCATCATAATGATGATAATATTAACAACAATAATACTAATACTGTGGTAGATTTAGAGGACAGGGTTGTGTGTGTGTGAAGGTGTGTGTGTGTGTCTGAAGGTGTGTGTGTGTGTGTGTTGGAATCGACTCTGTTAAACAGCAGAAAGGGTGTTTTTCTCGTTGCTGAGTCCTGACTGACCCGTGACCCCCCGCCCCTCGCTGTGGCTACACTCATTGCTGACCGGGGAGTCCGTCCGGTGAGTCGTGTCATCACTGGTTTGGCTCTGATGGAGTTGTTCGTGTCAGCAGTAATGAGCCGTGATTGGTTAAAGACGTTTGTGCTTTTATTCCACGTCACCTTCAATATGTCGGAACATTCGTCACAACACACACACACACACACACACACACACACTCACTCGTCCTCTTGTGTTCTCTCTCTCTCTCGCTCTCTCTCTCTCTGATCTCTAATGTTCGGCTCAGGGTGGAATGCCGTCACTGCATTTACTAGAAAATAGTCAAAGCCTCAGAAAGCCAACAAATACAGTCCCTAATAATAATAATAATAATAATAATAATCATCATCATCATCATAATAATTGTAGAAAATATCATTCTATTAATAATAATTAGGGGTCAGTGGTGTAACAGTATGGAGTGTGTTAGTTAGGGGTCAGTGGTGTAACAGTGTGGAGTGTGTTGGGGTCAGTGGTGTAACATTGTGAATCGTATTAGAGGTCAGTGGTGTAACAGTGTAGAGTGTGTTGGGGGTCAGTGGTGTAACAGTATGGAGTGTGTTAGTTAGGGGTCAGTGGTGTAACAGTGTGGAGTGTGTTAGTTAGGGGTCAGTGGTGTAACAGTGTGGAGTGTGTTAGTTAGGGGTCAGTGGTGTAACAGTGTGGAGTGTGTTAGGGGTCAGTGGTGTAACAGTGTGGAGTGTGTTGGGGTCAGTGGTGTAACAGTATGGAGTGTGTTAGTTAGGGGTCAGTGGTGTAACAGTGTGGAGTGTGTTAGGGGTCAGTGGTGTAACAGTGTGGAGTGTGTTGGGGTCAGTGGTGTAACAGTATGGAGTGTGTTGGGGTCAGTGGTGTAACAGTATGGAGTGTGTTAGGGGTCAGTGGTGTAACAGTGTGGAGTGTGTTAGTTAGGGGTCAGTGGTGTAACGGTGTGGAGTGTGTTAGTTAGGGGTCAGTGGTGTAACAGTGTGGAGTGTGTTAGTTAGGGGTCAGTGGTGTATCAGTGTGGAGTGTGTTAGTTAGGGGTCAGTGGTGTAACAGTGTGGAGTGTGTTAGTTAGGGGTCAGTGGTGTAACGGTGTGGAGTGTGTTAGTTAGGGGTCAGTGGTGTATCAGTGTGGAGTGTGTTAGTTAGGGGTCAGTGGTGTAACAGTGTGGAGTGTGTTAGTTAGGGGTCAGTGGTGTAACAGTAAGGAGAGTATATAGAGTTACACTACTGACCCTGCCAGTACAGCTGGTACTGTATATATCTGTACGGTTGTGTATTACTGTGATGCACCTCACTGCTGTTGCTGCTGCAGCTTTCGCTCTTTAACAGCATTGTTCTCAATACCGTCGCACCAATAAAGCCATGTGAACTGAACTGAAGCACCAGAGCTGATGAATGATGAATCACTTGCGCTGATAAATGATTTGTTCTGCTTTAAAATTGAATAAACTGAATCCTGCTGTAAAAAAAAAACAAAAAAACAACCGAAGGCCTGTAAAAGTTTCAGTTTGTTGATTAATAACTAATAACGCATAGTGATGTTTTGATAGAGTTGAATTTGCGGGAAATCCATCAAACTAGACTGGAGTAGTGCTTTTGTAACTTCTGGGAAATAATGGCTCAGTAGCTGTAAAAGGACAGGCAGCTAATGCGTGATTTGGGTGGCTTATTTGTATTCTGTTATTCTGCCTCTATTAATAATTCCACATCCTCATAAACGTCCACTCATGTAGAGGCTAATATTTATACATGCATCATTCGGCGCTCTAATAGTAATCTCAGATTTCTGGCTTCCTTTCACAAAAGCCAGTTAGCTAACGGCTAAAAGAAGCTCCTCTTACTGTCCAGAACTTCTAGAGGTCATGCAGCACTGCAGTCGAAGAGGTGTTACCATGTTTTACGACAGATACAGGACCGCATCATCGCTTAAAAAAACGATCCTTTGCTCCTGAGTGCACTTTTCACGTAGCTAAATTAAGATAAGGTTTAAAAAAAAGTCTTGGTAGATCCAATATCCATCAGAACTTAAATCTGCGGAGCACATTCTTATATTTTTTTGGAGTAATAAGAGATAAATAATGTGAGTTTTAAATAAATAAGCTAAATGTGAGTTTTAGAATTTAAAAATTCCAAATATGGGGTTTAGACATTACAATCCAAACTTCCTAAATTACATTTATTTTAAATTCAAATTGAAATTCCAAGTTCAAAAAGAAAAATAAATAATGTGAGTTTTAAATAAATAAGTAAAATGTGAGTTTTAGAATTTCAAATATTCAAATATGGGGTTTAGAAATTACAATCCAAACTTCCTAAATGACATTTATTTTAAATTCAAACTGAAATTCCAAGTTCAAAAAGAAATATAAATAAATAAATAAATAGAGCAGTGAGTTGCAATGTCCGGGGCTCAAGCACTTTCAACCCAATGAGGCCTAACGCACCAGTATGGGGCCTCTTTCCCAAACCCAAGATCAATGACCGAGAGTTTTGATGTTTTGGCCTGTTAAGTCCAATTTCTATCTAAAGTAGAATTTCTTAAAATTACACTAATGTGGGCTTTAGATTTTACAATCTGCACTTTCCAAATGACTACTTTCAGCTACAAACAACATGTGACAGCCTTTTCTAGCAGTTTAGTACGTCTAAATACAGCCAAAGTAAGGATTGTTAATATAGCTGTGCTGAGTGGCAATGCACGGGGCCCAAGCACCATCAACTCAACTCAGTCTAATGAAGCACTACGAGGCCCTTTATCACGAACACAATAATCAATAACAGTCAGATAATATAATAAGAGTCAGTTCGGTTATTGATCAGAATCCTTCGACGATGTTTTTAAGTCGATTACAGGATAAGCAGTCCGGTTTCGGATATAACATGCAATTCCAAAGTTGTTCAGCTAACTGATCTGAATCACACAATCAGAAGCATTCAGTAAAGATGTTTATTGCAATTTGACCTTTGGCTGAAGGCTTTAAACAAATAAAGCCAGAGTTTTAATGATGTTATAGTAGAGTTTTAGCTTTAAGCTTGATATTCAATTTTCCTCAAATTCCTCAAATTTCCAATAAAAGATTGTTTGACTTGTTTTGACAGACACTAATGCACTAATGTGACGTTCAGAGTTTACAATCTGCACTTTCCAAATAAGTCATTTCATTCGCGAGCAAGACTTTTGCCATTTGTAGCATTTTAGGAAGACAGAAAAGAGTCCAACCAATGATTCCTAATGTAGCAGTCCTGAGCGGCAATGCGCGGGGCCCAAGCACTAATCAACGCAGTGATACCTAATGCTCCAAGAATCAGTTTAGGGCCTTCAACTTGGATGCTCATCGAGTTTTGACCTTTTGACCTTCAAGACCTTGAACAAATGAAGTCAAACAACGAGACAAGCGGTCCAGTTTCTGACCTAGCATATAATTACAACCTTGTTCAGCTAACAAAACTCAAGTCTCTTAATTAATCATGGGTAAAAACAATAATAAACCAATCAGTGTGTCACTCACAGCTCCCTTTAAGAGCCAGGTGCGGTCTATCTGACCTTGGTGGGTTGCTATTTTAATTGTATAAAATGTAGGGGGGGGGGTACGAGTGTTGGGCTGCACGCGCCTGTGTTGACAATTCACTGCCAAGATAGCAACGATCGTCTGACTGTTGACGTCTGCCTAGGTTGTTTTCCGTTGCCAAGATATGTAGCGATACGGCAGAAACTGACCTGAATATCCCTCATTTCGAGACCACCGCGCCCGTCGTAGTAGATATATTAGCAAGCAGCACTGCTGTTTAAACATCTTGAAAATAGGGGCCCCCAGTGCTTGAAATGGAAAAAAGTGCCCTTGACCAGCATCACTACCAGCCGCCATCCTCGCCCTACCGTGGCATTAGCATCACTATCGCAGCCTTAGCATTGCTGCAGCTGGCTCCTTGCCCAGCATCAGTACTGTGGCGTTAGCATCAATAACACGCTGACGACCGGCCCTGGCCAGCATTGCTACCGTGGTGTTAGCAACTCTACAGCAGTGTTAGCATCGCTATTAGGACACCCACCTGCCTTGTCCAGCACACTATGGCATTAGCCTCTCTACGCCGCCCCGCCACCGGCCTCACCAAGCATGGCTACATTCTGGCAGCTGCTGGGAAATCCCAGTACGCCGTAGAGTAGACTGCAGAATAGCCGGCGCTGCATGGCAGGGTGCGAACGACAGCGATTATTAAAATGTGGGATACAAAAAAATAATCAGTCGATTTGTATGCTGTAGTGCCTCCTGATGGCCAATCAGGGTCAGCCTGGGTCAGCTCGAGTACAGCCCCCTCTGTAAGTACCGGAACGGCAAGCACAGGAGTGTGTACTCTTATTTAGCTCTCTCTCTCTCTCTCTCTCTCTCTCTCTCTCTCTCTCTCTCCGCCCACACACTACAAACTCTCTGGGAGTCGCAGTAGATCGTGCAGCAGTGTCTCGTTGGCGCGGCAGTGGCGGCTGCAGCGGTTGCCATGGCAGCGGAGGGTCCCTAAGACCTAAAGCAGAACAGCGGAGAGAAGTGATGCTCTGACCACGGGGGAGAGAGAAAGTGGGGGGGGCAGGCGGGTGTAGGTGAGAAAGAGAGGGGAAGAGGGGCGGAGTGATGAGATAGGGAGAAAGAAAAGGGGTGAGAGAGAGAGAGCGCGAGAAAGAGAGAGAGAGAGAGAGAGCGAGGCCTTTCTCAGCCAGCATGCTCATTTCGAGCTCACACAGGCTGAACATGGGCTAGGTGGGTTCCTTCTGGGCATGGGCCCAGTGTACAACCCAGATGAGGCCCATGCTTAACCCCTCTTGATCCCATCACTGACCCTGGTGTGTATCCATATAGCCTTATCAGCTATTCTGAGCTATTGGGCCTGAGCTCTTGTTTGACCTGGTTGGTCAGTTGGGTCCATTGGGCTTTTCTGTGCTGTTTAGCCCTATTATTTATTTATTTATTTATTTTTTGCTTGCTCTGTTAGACGTCTTTGACCTGCTTGCCCTGTTGGTCCTTTTGGGCTTTTCCGAATTCTTTGGCATGACCTCTTATTTAACCTGGTTGGCCTATTAGGTTTTTTAAACTGCCTGGCCTGTTGGTCCTTTTGGGCCTTTTAGCCTGTTGGGCCTTTTAGCCTGCTGGGCCTTTTGGGCCTTTTAGCCTTTTGGGCCTGTTGGGCCTTTTGGGTCTTTTAGCCTGTTGGGCCTTTTAGCCTTTTGGGCCTTTTAGCCTTTTGGGCCTTTTAGCCTGTTGGGCCTTTTAGCCTTTTGGGCCTTTTGGTCCTTTTAGCCTTTTGGGCCTTCTGTGCCTTTTAGCCTTTTGGGCCTTTTAGCCTTTTGGGCCTTTTGGGCCTTCTGTGCCTTTTAGCCTTTTGGGCCTTTTGAGCCTTTTAGTCTTTTGGGCCTTTTAGCCTTTTGGGCCTTTTAACCTGTTGGGCCTTTTGAGCCTTTTAGTCTTTTGGGCCTTTTAGCCTTTTGGGCCTTTTAACCTGTTGGTTGTTTTGAGCTTTTTAGCCTTTTGGGCCTTTTAGCCTTTTGGGCCTTTTAACCTGTTGGTTGTTTTGAGCTTTTTAGCCTTTTGGGCCTTTTAACATTTCGGGAGTTTTAAACTGTTAGGCCTTTTGGTCTTTTCTATGCTGTTGGGCCTGTTTTTTTATTTTTGTTTTTGTTTTTTGTTTTTTGTTTTTTGTTTATTATTTATTTGTTTGTTTGTTTGCTCTGTTAGGCTTGTTTGACTTGCTTGGACTGTAGTTGTTTGGCATTTCTTTGCTGTTCAGCATGAGCTCTTACTTGACCTGGTTGGCCTTATGGGCTTTTCTCTGCCGTTAGGCCTGTTATATTTATTTATTGATTTATTAACTAATTAGGCTTGTTTGACCTGTTTGGTCTGTTGGTCCTTTTGAGCTTTTCCGAGCTGTTCGGCATGAGCTCTTATTTGACCTGCATAGCCTGTTGGTCTTTTCTGTGCTGTTGGACCTGTTTATATATTTATTTACCTATTTGTTTGTTTGCTTTATTAGGCTTGCTTGTTTTTTGGGGTTTTTTTGAGCTGTTCGGCATGAGCTCTTCTTTGACCTGGTTGGCCTTTTAGGCTTTTCTCTGCAGTTAGGCCTGTTATTATATTTAGTTAGTTAGTTAGTTCATTAGTTAATTAGGCTTGTTCATTAGTTAATTAGGCCTTTTTTGGCCTGTTGGTCTTTTGGGCTTTTCCCAGCTGTTCGGCATGAGCTCTTGTTTGACCTGGTTGGCCTATTAGGTTTTTTGAGCTGCCTGGCCTGTTGGTCTTTTTGGGCCTTTTTTGTTTGTTTGTTCTGTTATGTGTGTTTGACCTATTTGGCATGTTGGTTCTTTTGGATTGTTCCAAGCTGTTCGGCATGAGCTCTTCTTTGACTGGTTGGCCTTTTAGGCTTTTATCTGCAGCTAGGTCTTACTTAGCCGTTTTATTGATTTATTTGTTTGTTTGTTTATTTATTTATTTATTTATTAGTTAATTAGGCTTGTTTGACCTGTTT
Source organism: Salminus brasiliensis (assembly GCF_030463535.1). Classification (NCBI taxonomy): domain Eukaryota; kingdom Metazoa; phylum Chordata; class Actinopteri; order Characiformes; family Bryconidae; genus Salminus; species Salminus brasiliensis. Next base: position 37,506,718 of record NC_132888.1, on the reverse strand, counting down.
GGTCTGTTGGTCCTTTTGGGTATTTCCGAGCTGTTCGGCATGAGCTCTTACTTGACCAGCATAGCCTGTTGGTCTTTTTGGGCCTTTTAACCTTTTGGGCTTTTCTGTGCTATTCGGCATTAGCTCTGGCATGGTTGGCCTGCAGTTAGTCCTGATTTATTTATTTATTTATTAGTTAATTAGGCTTGTTTGACCTATTTGGCCTGTTGGTCCTTTTGGGCTTTTCCCAGCTGTTCAGCACGAGCTTTTATTTGGCCTGTTGGTCCTTTTGGGCTTTTCCTAGCTGTTCAGCATGAGCTCTTATTTTTCCTGGCTTGCTCTTTTTGGGTCTTTTAACCTTTTGGGCTTTTCTGTGCTGTTGGGCCTGTTTATATACTTATTTACTCATTTGTTTGTTTGCTCTATTAGGCTTGCTTGGCCTGTTGGTCCCAAATTGGCTTTTCCGAGCTGTTCGCCATGAGCTCTGAACAGATTGCTCTATTGGGCCTTTTGGGTCTTTTGGACCCAAGTTACATGCTTGACCTGTTTATGTCCCGTTAAGGCCGTTGAGCTTTCATCCAGCCTATCGGGCCTGTTTGGGCCTTGGCGGCCTGTTGGATCTCTTCAGGCTGCTGAGCTCATTAGGCCAGCGTCCCTGTTTGGCCTTGTTTGACTTTCGGGCAGTTTGGGCTGTTTGATCAGTAAACTCTGTCACTCGCTGGGAGTTTATTTAACAGACTCTCTCTCTCTCGCTCTCTCTCTCTCTCGCTCTCTCTCTCTGACGGCCGGGCAGGCTGTTTAAGCACTCAGTGTTCGCTGTGATTAAAACTTAAACACTCATTAAAGATTTTGGAATAAATAAAAGTGCCCCTTCGCCTAGACTCACGCCAGCTGTGTGAAACTGTGTGTGTGTACTTGTGGCAAAAACAGTGTGTATGATGACAGTGTATGCATTTGTGATGGAGAAAAAGAGAGAGAGAGTGTGTGTGTGTGTGAGCGAGACAGAGAGAGAGAGGGGGGAGATGAATGTGTTCAGGCCTTGAACAAAAAGGCAGAAACAGAAAACATCTGCAGTGAAGTGAAGGCAGGAATAAACACGTGACGATGATGAAGACGATGGCGAGAGAACAAAGTGAGGAGGAAGAACAGCTCGGAGGACAGATGCTGAGACGTCATCTTCATAACGCAGTTATTTATACACTGCTGTAGTGACCTTTAGCCTCTTTATTTCAGTTCAGAGAGATTCAACTCAGGCAACAGAACACACTTCACTTCCAAATAGCAGCAGAACACTCAATAGAACCTGTACAGAACCGAACTGTTCAGAACCGAACTGTACAGAACCACCATGAATTTAATTATTTGATACTTTTGTAGTAGCAATAATGCAATAATAATAGTAATTCAATTAGTGGATACTGAATCATCTGTAATGGATACTGAATCATTCATAGTAGATACTGAATAATTTATAGTAGATACTGAATAATTCATAGTGGATACTGAATCATTCATAGTAGATACTAAAGAATTCATAGTGGATACTGAATCATTCATAGTAGATACTAAAGAATTCATAGTGGATACTGAATCATTCATAGTGGATACTAAAGAATTCATATTGGATACTGAATAATTCATAGTGGATACTGAATCAGTCATAGTGGATACTGAATAATTCATATTGGATACTGAATAATTCATAGTGGATACTGAATAATTCATAGTTGATACTGAATAATTCATAGTAGATACTGAATAATTTATAGTGGATACTGAATAATTCATAGTGGATACTGAATAACTCATAGTAGATACTGAATCATTCATAGTAGATACTGAATCATTCATAGTAGATACTGAATCATTTGTAGTGGATACTGAATTGTTCATAGTGAATACTGAATTGTTCATAGTGAATACTGAATAATTCATAGTGGATACTAAATGATTCATAGTAGATACTGAATCATTTATATTAGTTAATGCGTAATATTAATTACTTAGTGAAACAGCAACCCTGCAGATTAAAGAGTGCCGTTCTGAACCCCCCCTCTCTCTCTCTCTCCCTCTCTCTCTCTCTCTCTCTCTCTCTCTCTCTCCCTCTCTCTCTCTCTCTCTCTCTCTCTCTCTCTCCCTCTCCTCTTGCTGCAGTTGTTTAATCTCCTGTCGCTCCATTACAGTGAGCCTTCACTGCATTTGGTCTTTCTCCTTTTGTCCCCCTGTGATGAATGCAGGACACGGACGGGTCAACATCCATCCCAACCCTTAAATAAATAAAAGCGTAAGGATGCTGTTGCGTGAAAGCGATTAGTTGCGAGCGCGACCCTCAGAAACTGCTGGCTTTCTTCATTATTGTGCTTTTTTTTTTTGGATGCATGAGCCGGGTTCTGCCACTCAATAACTGCTCTGAAAAACCATCATGGAGAAAAATGGAAGTTCACGGCAGCTCAGGGCCTCGCGAAGCGTGTTCAGAATGAAAGTGTGGCGCTCAGCCGCCGCGCAGGGGGATATCAGGGATAATGGCCTACATTTGTGAAGTTCGGGATTCTGTTATGTGGCTTCACTGGCCGTCCAAATGTCCATCCGAAGGTTCTCTCCTGCTGAGCGGTTTCTGGATTTCCACACTGCTCAGCCCCTCAGCAGTGAGCGCTGGTCAGAAAATCATGCTGTGATTCCACATGAAGTATTTTGGACTAATGGGTTGCGTTTACACAGCAGGTAAAGATCAGTAGTAGCTTAAATCAAAAGTGCTTTAAATCAATACTACCTTACATAAAGACTACCTTAGATCAAGATCAAGACTACCTCAAATAAAGACTACCTTAGATCAAGATCAAGACTACCTCAAATAAAGACTACCTTAGATCAAGATCAAGAGTATTTTAGAACAAGGTATCAAAGGTACCTTCAATCAAAACTACCTTAAATCAAGATTACCTTCAATCAAAATCAAGACTACCTTAAATCAAAACTACCTCTGATCAAGACTACCTGAAATTAACACTGCTTTCAATCAAGACTGCTTTAGATCAAGACTACCTTGGATAAAGACAACCTAAAATTAAGACTACTTTCAATCAAGACTACCTTAGATCAAGATTATCTTTGATCAAGACTACCTTCGATCAAGACTACCTAAAATGAAGACTACCATCGACCTGAAATCGACCTGAAATTAAGACTGCCTTGGATCAAGACTACTTTCGAACAAGACTACCTAAAATTAAGACTACCTTTGATCAAGACTACCTTCGATCGAGACTACCTTGGATAAAGACAACCTAAAATTAAGACTACCTTTGATCAAGACTACCTTCGATCGAGACTACCTTGGATAAAGACAACCTAAAATTAAGACTACCTTCGATCAAGATGACCTTTGATCAAGGCTACCTAAAATTAAGACTACCTTCGATCAAGACAACCTTTGATCAAGGCTACCTAAAATTAAGACTGCCTTAGATCAAGACTACCTTCGATCAAGACTACCTGAAATTAAGACTGCCTTAGATCAAGACTACCTTCAATCAAGGCTACCTAAAATTAAGACTACCTTTGATTAAGACTACCTTCAATCGAGACTACCTTGGATAAAGACAACTTAAAATTAAGATTACCTTCGATCAAAACGACCTTTGATTAAGGCTACCTAAAATTAAGACTGCCTTAGATCAAGACTACCTTCGATCAAGAGTACCTTGGGTAAAGACACCCTTAAAATAACACTACCTCCGATCAAGACTACCTGAAATTAAGACTGCTTTAGATCAAGACTACCTTGGATAAAGACAACCTAAAATTAAGACTACTTTCAATCAAGACTACCTTAGATCAAGATTATCTTTGATCAAGACTACCTTCGATCAAGACTACCTAAAATGAAGACTACCATCGACCTAAAATCGACCTGAAATTAAGACTGCCTTGGATCAAGACTACTTTCGAACAAGACTACCTAAAATTAAGACTACCTTTGATCAAGACTACCTTCGATCGAGACTACCTTGGATAAAGACAACCTAAAATTAAGACTACCTTCGATCAAAACGACCTTTGATCAAGGCTACCTAAAATTAAGACTGCCTTAGATCAAGACTACCTTCGATCAAGACTACCTTGGGTAAAGACACCCTTAAAATAACACTACCTCCGATCAAGACTACCTGAAATTAAGACTGCCTTAGATCAAGACTACCTTCGATCAAGACTACCTTGGATAAAGACACCCTTAAAATAACACTACCTCCGATCAAAACTACCTGAAATTAAGACTGCCTTAGATCAAGACTGCCTTCAATCAAGACCAGTGAACGTGTGAACCGAGCTTTGAAGTAGTCTCTTAGCGGTTAGGTCTTTTAGAGGTTAAGTGTCCCAGGATATAAGGAACTTAGTGCTTAAGGTGGTCTGGATTTAAGGTAGTCCTGATTTAAATGAGGCCTGATTTGAGGTAGTTGAGGCAGATGTTGGTCATGGTTTCGCTGATTTTAAGGCTGTCAGGGTTGTCTAGGCCTGAGCATTGAGCTCGTTATTCACGGCAGTGAGGATTTAAGGTAGTATTGATTGAAGCAAAATTGAACGAACAGCATGACGATAATGACTCTCGGCTTCTGCGGGTTAAAACAGACATCGGATTGGACTGACAGCATCTGCATATAAATCCCAGTGTGTGTGTGTGGTGTTTCTCAGTCTGCCACACAACTGCTGATAGGAATCTGTGCAGAGATGTGTGAGAGGAATGACACAGTAATATAATGATGAGAGAGAGAGAGAGAGAGAGAGAATGAGAGAGAGAGAGTGCTGGCAGATTAGAGAAGTGTGTTGGTGTGTAACAACATGACAGTTTTGAACTCTAATAAGAGCCTGTCTCTGTCAGACAGTTCAAGAGGAAAAGATCAAACACACACACACACACACACACACACACCCACAATAGTTAGCAAGCTTTAGCCTCCATTTCAGCCTGAATGTGCTTCGGTGCTGACTACCGAAAATCACTATCTTACATTAAAGTACCTTAAAGCAAGATCAAGACTACCTTAAATCAAGACTACCTTAAATCAAGACTACCTTAAATCAAGACTACCTTAAAGCAAGACTACCTTAAATGGAGATTAAGAAATCAAAACTCTCTCTTATTGTGTGTAGTTATTGTGTATGTGTGTGTGTGTGTATGTGTGTGTGTGCGCGCTCATGTGTGTGTGTTCCATTGTAATGTAGTCTGTCATTATCACATTATACTACAAAATAACTGAACTGACACATTTCTCCTGCTCAGCCCCCCTCCCTCAATCTCTCTCCCTCAATCTCTCTCTCCCCCCCTCTCTCTCTCCCTCAATCTCTCTCTCTCTCCCTCTCTCTCTCCCTCAATCTCTCCCTCAATCTCTCTCTCCCTCAATCTCTCTCTCCCTCAATCTCTCTCTCTATCTCTCTCTCTCCCTCCCTCAATCTCTCTCTCCCTCAATCTCTCTCTCTATCTCTCTCTCTCCCTCCCTCAATCTCTCTCTCCCTCAATCTCTCTCTCTATCTCTCTCTCTCCCTCCCTCAATCTCTCTCTCCCTCAATCTCTCTCTCTATCTCTCTCTCTCCCTCCCTCAATCTCTCTCTCCCTCAATCTCTCTCTCTATCTCTCTCTCTCCCTCCCTCAATCTCTCTCTCCCTCAATCTCTCTCTCTATCTCTCTCTCTCCATCAATCTCTCTCTCTATCTCTCTCTCTCCCTCCCTCAATCTCTCTCTCCCTCAATCTCTCTCTCAATCTCTCTCTCCCTCAATCTCTCTCTCCCTCCCTCCCTCCCTCAATCTCTCTCTCCCTCAATCTCTCTCTCTATCTCTCTCTCCCTCCCTCAATCTCTCTCTCCCTCAATCTCTCTCTCCCTCAATCTCTCTCTATCTCTCTCTCTCCCTCCCTCAATCTCTCCCTCCCTCAATCTCTCCCTCCCTCAATCTCTCTCTCTCTCTCCCTCAATCTCTCTCTCCCTCAATCTCTCTCTCTCTCCCTCTCTCTCTCCCCCTCTATCTCTCTCTCCCTCTATCTCTCTCTCCCTTAATCTCTCTCTCTCCCTCCCTCTCTCCCTCTATCTCTCTCTCCCTCTCTCTCTCCCTCAATCTCTCTCCCTCTACCTTTCTCTCCCTCTCTCCCTCAATCTCTCTCTCCCTCAATCTCTCTCTCTCTCTCTCTCCCTCTACCTTTCTCTCCCTCTCTCCCTCAATCTCTCTCTCCCTCAATCTCTCTCTCTCTCTCTCTCCCTCTACCTTTCTCTCCCTCTCTCCCTCAATCTCTCTCTCCCTCAATCTCTCTCTCTCTCTCTCTCCCTCTACCTTTCTCTCCCTCTCTCCCTCAATCTCTCCCTCCCTCAATCTCTCTCTCCCTCAATATCTCTCTCCCTCTATCTCTCTCTCCCTCATTCTCTCTCTCCCTCTATCTCTCTCTCCCCCTCTCTCTCTTTCTATCTCTCCCTCTCTCCCTCAATCTCTCTCTCCCTCTATCTCTCTCTCCCTCTCTTTCTATCTCTCCCTCTCTCCCTCAATCTCTCTCTCCCTCAATCTCTCCCTCTCTCTCTCTCTCTCCCTCAATCTCTCTCTATCTCTCTCTCTCCCTCAATCTCTCCCTCTCTCTCTCTCTCTCCCTCAATCTCTCTCTATCTCTCTCTCTCCCTCAATCTCTCTCTCCCTCAATCTCTCTCTATCTCTCTCTCTCTCCCTCTATTTCTCTCTCCCTTTATCTCTCTCTCTCTCTCGTCTGTGATCTGTTTTCTCCCGCACTGCTCTGTGCTCCACTTTTCTGAGAGAGAGAGATGTACATTATCATTCTCAAATATGTATAGACGTTTCCCTTTTCATCCGGTTGCCATGGAAACCCGTCAGTTCTCGGATGCTCCTGCTGAACATATGCATGTGTGTGTCTGTGTGTGTTAGTGTGTGTTTGTGACATCTGTCCACACACACTTCCGCAGATTGAGACTTGAGTGAGAGTAGTTGTGATTCTGAGCTCGACACCTTTCTAACAGGCCGACCTTCAGTCGCCTACAGTTCACCTCCACCTGACCAGGAGACTCCACACACAACATCCTACCATTAACTGTGATGAACTGCACCGAATAATGTGATTAATTGCGATTAACTGCACCGAATAATGTGATTAATTGCGATTAGCTGCACAGAATAATTTGATTAATTGTGATTAACTGCACAGAATAATGTGCTTAATTACGACTAACTGCACAGAATAATGTGCTTAATTGCGACTAACTGCACCGAATAATGTGATTAATTGCGATTAACTGCACCGAATAATGTGATTAATTGCGATTAACTGCACAGAATAATGTGATTAATTGTGATTAACTGCACATAATAATGTGCTTAATTGCGACTAACTGCACAGAATAATGTGATTAACTGCGACTAACTGCACAGAATAATGTGGTTAATTGCGATTAACTGCACAGAATAATGTGATTAATTATGACTAACTGCACAGAATAATGTGGTTAATTGCGATTAACTGCACAGAATAATGTGATTAATTATGACTAACTGCACAGAATAATGTGATTAACTGCGACTAATTGCACAGAATAATGTGATTAATTGCGACTAACTGCACAGAATAATGTGATTAATTACGACTAACTGCACAGAATAATGTGATTAATTGTGATTAACTGCACCGAATAATGTGATTAATTGTGATTAACTGCACAGAATAATGTGATTAATTGCGACTAACTGCCCAGAATAATGTGATTAATTACGACTAACTGCACAGAATAATGTGATTAATTGCGACTAACTGCACAGAATAATGTGATTAATTACGACTAACTGCACAGAATAATGTGATTAATTGTGATTAACTGCACCGAATAATGTGATTAATTGTGATTAACTGCACAGAATAATGTGATTAATTGCGACTAACTGCCCAGAATAATGTGATTAATTACGACTAACTGCACAGAATAATGTGATTAATTGTGATTAACTGCACCGAATAATGTGATTAATTGTGATTAACTGCACAGAATAATGTGATTAATTGCGACTAACTGCCCAGAATAATGTGATTAATTACGACTAACTGCACAGAATAATGTGATTAATTGTGATTAACTGCACCGAATAATGTGATTAGTTGTGATCATCTGCACAGAATAATGTGATTAATTGTGATGACTTTCACATAATAATGCAATTAATTGCAATTAACTGCACAGGATAATGTGATTAATTGTAATTATTGTAATTAATGCCATGAATCAATGCGATTCATTGCCATTTCCCGCACCGCATGTGATTAATTTCGATGACTTATAATTATGCCATTAATTGTGATTAACTGTACAGAATAATGTGATTTATTGTGATTGTCTACACTGAGACATTTTTCTTTTATTAAGTTTTTTATTATGATGAAATTTTACTGATTTTTTTTTAGTAACTTAATTATCAAATAATTTAATTAAAGTAAAAACCTTTATCCATATTGTGATCTTAATGAAAATAAAATACAATAAATAAAATAATATGGTAAACTGTCATTAATATATATATATATTACACGGCAGGTGCAGGCTGGACGGTGCCCCTGCAGGGTGAGGCTGTAGGGGAGGTGTTTTTTAATAAAGTGTAAATCATCTCCACGGTTTTCTTTAAGCCGCTAATAAACGTCCGCGGCCTCGGTTTGGAACTTCATGCTGAAGGCCTGATTTAATGAGTCTCTCGGCGTCCTGCTGCGCCATCAGAACTGCGCTCCAGTCCCCGAGGAGGAGCCCGTCTCGGTGCAGGTAACAGCGCTGCGGCGGTCTCGGGGGGGAGAGGGTTTCGACAGGATCGCTGAGATTTAAGTGGACGCGAGATGCGAGGGGTGAAACTGCAGTCCCTCAGGACCCCAGCACTGCAGGCTGCAGGGCCTCGGTGCTCCAACACACACCGGCCAGTTAAATGGACACTTCAGCAAAAAAAGACCTGATCAGGTCGGCTGTCTGACGTTTCTTTGGATACGCACAACAGAACTGTTAAACATGGGGGTGGGTGGGTCACAGCGGTACTGAAAAGGCCCCCTAGTGGTAAGGCCTGATCGGAACGCAGTGTTTTGTCCGCAGTGCTGTGTCAAATTTCAGTGCAGTGCTGGATGGCCTACAAATTTCCCAGCATGGTGTGTGTGTGTGTGTGTGTGTGTGTGTGTGTGTGTGTGTGTGTGTGTGTGAGTGTGTCGTCTCAGAGCTCTCAGATTCACTGGTATGAGGGTCTACATTACAGTCACTTAACAATAACAGTGTATTACACATCAGTGTCTTCATACCAGACAAAGGTACAGCTTAAGACAAACACACACACACACACACACACACACACACACACACAAGGCGGGTCTGTCCTTTTTTTTTAATGATGCTCTGTCGAATTTCCTTTCAGGGTGAAGCAGAGGCATTTAAAAATCTCACTGCTGACCTTTACCGGAGACAAACGGCCGGCAATTACACAGCCGTTTAAAGACCAGTGTGTGTGTGTGTGTGTGTGTGTATTTATCACTCTGTGGAGTCTAAATCCCTGCAGTTTGATAAGAACATGAACTTTTAGTGGTTGTGAGGACGTTTGGCTGCTCTCCACGAGAAAACACACACACACACACACACACACACACACACACACACACATACACACACACTCTCACATTTCCCACCCGAAGCTGCAGCTTCTGTTGGAAACCGTAAACAAGGCCTGAGCCAATCATCTGGCTGCTGAGATTACAGCGGTGTGGACCATGGCCTCTTTTCCACTGCAGGTCTCTCTCTCGGATCTGAGCACAGAGGGAGGCGGTTCTGGTGGCGGTTCTGGTGATGGTTCTGGTGATGGTTCTGGTGGCGGTTCTGGTGATGGTTCTGGTGGCGGTTCTGGTGATGGTTCTGGTGATGGTTCTGGTGGTGGTTCTGGTGATGGTTCTGGTGGCGGTTCTGGTGATGGTTCTGGTGGCGGTTCTGGTGATGGTTCTGGTGATGGTTCTGGTGATGGTTCTGGTGCACACGTTAACTCACCACAGAACCGCTCCAGCAGCGCTACTGTGGCGTTAGCACGGCCCGACTACCCTAGTCTTACTCTATATGACTCTCTTACTCTAAATGACTCAGTCTGTCTTACTCTATATGACTCTCTTACTCTATATGACTCAGTCTCTCTTACTCTATATGACTCAGTCTGTCTTACTCTATATGACTCAGTCTGTCTTACTCTATATGACTCTCTTACTCTAAATGACTCAGTCTGTCTTACCCTATATGACTCTCTTACTCTATATGACTCAGTCTCTCTTACTCTATATGACTCAGTCTGTCTTACTCTATATGACTCAGTCTCTCTTACTCTATATGACTCAGTCTGTCTTACTCTATATGACTCAGTCTCTCTTACTCTATATGACTCAGTCTGTCTTACTCTATATGACTCAGTCTCTCTTACTCTATATGACTCTCTTACTCTATATGACTCTCTTACTCTATATGACTCAGTCTGTCTTACTCTATATGACTCTCTTACTCTATATGACTCCCTTACTCTATATGACTCAGTCTCTCTTACTCTATATGACTCTCTTACTCTATATGACTCCCTTACTCTATATGACTCAGTCTCTCTTACTCTATATGACTCTCTTAATCTATATGACTCAGTCTGTCTTACTCTATATGACGCTCTTAATCTATATGACTCAGTCTCTCTTACTCTATATGACTCAGTCTGTCTTACTCTATATGACTCTCTTACTCTAAATGATTTTCTTGCTCTATATGACTCTCTTACTCTATATGACTCAGTCTCTCTTACTCTATATGACTCAGTCTGTCTTACTCTATATGACTCAGTCTGTCTTACTCTATATGACTCTCTTACTCTATATGACTCAGTCTTTCTTACTCTATATGACTCAGTCTGTCTTACTCTATATGACTCTCTTACTCTATATGACTCAGTCTCTCTTACTCTATATGACTCTTACTCTATATGACTCAGTCTCTCTTACTCTATATGACTCAGTCTGTCTTACTCTATATGACTCTCTTACTCTATATGACTCAGTCTCTCTTACTCTATATGACTCAGTCTCTCTTACTCTATATGATTCTCTTACTCTATATGACTCAGTCTCTCTTACTCTATATGACTCTCTTACTCTTTATGACTCTCTTACTCTATATGACTCAGTCTCTCTTACTCTATATGACTCAGTCTCTCTTACTCTATATGACTCTCTTACTCTATATGACTCAGTCTCTCTTACTCTATATGACTCAGTCTGTCTTACTCTATATGACTCTCTTACTCTATATGACTCAGTCTTTCTTACTCTATATGACTCAGTCTGTCTTACTCTATATGACTCTCTTACTCTATATGACTCAGTCTCTCTTACTCTATATGACTCTCTTACTCTATATGACTCAGTCTCTCTTACTCTATATGACTCAGTCTGTCTTACTCTATATGACTCTCTTACTCTATATGACTCAGTCTCTCTTACTCTATATGACTCAGTCTCTCTTACTCTATATGATTCTCTTACTCTATATGACTCAGTCTCTCTTACTCTATATGACTCTCTTACTCTATATGATTCTCTTACTCTATATGACTCAGTCTCTCTTACTCTATATGATTCTCTTACTCTATATGACTCAGTCTCTCTTACTCTATATGACTCTCTTACTCTTTATGACTCTCTTACTCTATATGACTCAGTCTCTCTTACTCTATATGACTCAGTCTCTCTTACTCTATATGACTCTCTTACTCTAAATGATTCTCGTACTCTATATGACTCAGTCTGTCTTACTCTTTATGACTCTTTTACTCTTTATGACTCTCTTACTCTATATGACTCAGTCTGTCTTACTCTTTATGACTCTTTTACTCTATATGACTCTCTTACTCTATGTGACTCTCTTACTCTATATGACTCAGTCTGTCTTACTCTTTATGACTCTTTTACTCTATATGACTCTCTTACTCTATATGACTCAGTCTCCCTTACTCTATATGACTCTCTCTCTCTCTCTCTCTCTCTCTCTCTCTCTCTCTGTTTCTCTCTCTGCTGTTGTCTATCAGCTGTCTTGGAGCTGCACCGCAGTGCAATTGACTGTGTGTGTGTGTGTGTGTGTGTGTGTGTGTGTGTGTGTGACGAGATGCAAACAGGCTGCAGACGGATGGAGAGAGAAACAGAAGTGAATCACTGAGTCAGAGTCAATAGAGCGGAGCGAGGGATGAGTGACAGAGAGAGAGAGAGAAAGAGAGAGAGAGGTAAATCAATACTGTCACTATCAGTATACTGGTGAGCGTGCGAGCGACAGGCCAAGTGCTCATCTCTACACACACACACACACACACCGGAGAAACCCTGGGTGTGTGTGTGTGTGTGTGTGTGTGTGTGTGTGTCCGACTTGTACTTCAAAACCTGTAATCAAGAAATTCAAACCAGCAATTTCTGTCCCAGTGTAGCACACACACACACACACACACACACAGGCTGGGCCTCGGAGCCTGTTTGGCTGCAGTAACGATTTCCAGTTCGTGGAGAATTCAGCCGTAACCACGGGAAACGGCACAGGATGGAGAGAATGTGGAGAAAAGAGGGAAAGAGGACTTCTGCTCTCTCTCTCTCTCTCTCTCTCTCTCTCGCTCTCTCTCTCAGTCTCTCTCTCTTTTACTGTCTCCCCTCTCTCTATCATTCCACACTATATGTATATGACAAAAGTATTGGGACACCCGCTCCTGCTGTCTCCTGCCACACTATATGGACAAACCTGTCTCTACTGTACAGGGAAGACGACTTTCTACTCGCTTTGGGAGGAGCATTGCTGTGAGGATCTGATTGATTGCATTCAGCCACATGCATGATCACCAGCACCACCACCACCACAACTACCCCACCTCATCCTCCCACGCCTGGCGTTAGGCAGCATGGTGCCAATGGGTTCATGTGTATCTGCTCCAGATGGTCCTATTCTATTGGCAGTACTTCTCTACAGGGCCTAGACAAGCTGTGTGTGATGCATTCATTAGAAGGGGTGTCCACAAACTTTTGGACATCTCCCTGTGACTCAGGTCTGTCAGTGTGGACTAATAAGAGCGTCCATCAGCAGCTTGGTGACGGGAGCAAAGTGTGACAGGAAGTCCCTCTCTCTCGCGCGCATGTGCTTTCTCTCTCGCGCGCATTCTCTTACCTACACACACACACACACACACACACACACACAGAGTTAGAGTTAGGCTGCTTGAGACGGATCCTGTAATAGGGAAAGACTGGAGTAGGTCAGGTAAACTCTGCAGTCAGCACTATGGCTAATTAGAGAGAGTGCGAGAGAGCGCGAGAGAGCGCGAGAGAGCGCGAGAGAATGTGTGAGGAATAGCGAGAGGGTGGAGAGAGCGAGCTAATAATAACATTGCTGACGACGATCAGCATTTCTGATTAGCGTCTGTGATTAGCATGCCTGACTCGCAGAGCTGTCACCATCGCTAAAGCTAATGGCAGCTAAACGCCAGCTGTGCTAAAAGAGCAGCGGGTGGCGGAGCTAACAGCGCTCGCCCGGCCAAAGACACTTCACTGCACCTTTATTATTCAAAGCACCTTAGCTAGCTCCATGGCTAGCTACCTAAACCCCACTTAGCTCCATGGCTAGCTACCTAAACCCCACTTAGCTCCATGGCTAGCTACCTAAACCCCACTTAGCTCCATGGCTAGCTACCTAAACCCCACTTAGCTCCATGGCTAGCTACCTAAACCCCACTTAGCTCCTTGGCTAGCTACCTTAACTCCACTAGGCTCCATGGCTGGCTACCTAAACCCCACTTAGCTTATTGGCCAACTAAACTCCACTAGGCCCCATGGCCAACTACCTAAACCTCACTTAGCTTATTGGCCAACTACCTAAACTCCACTAGGCCCCATGGCCAACTACCTAAACCTCACTTAGCTCATTGGCTAGCTACCTAAACTCCACTTAGCTCATTGGCCAACTACCTAAACTCCACTAGGCCCCATGGCCAACTACCTAAACCCCACTTAGCTCCCTGGCTAGCTACCTAAACCTTACTTAGCTCATTGGCTAGCTACCTAAACCTTACTTAGCTCATTGGCCAACTACCTAAACCCCACTTAGCTCATTGGCCAACTACCTAAACCCCACTTAGCTCATTGGCCAACTACCTAAACACCACTTAGCTCATTGGCCAACTACCTAAACACCACTTAGCTCCCTGGCTAGCTACCTAAACTCCACTTAGCTCCTTTGCCAACTACCTAAACCCCACTTAGCTCCATGGCTAGCTACCTAAACCCCATTTAGCTCTTTGGCTAGCTACCTAAACCCCACTTAGCTCCATGGCTAGCTACCTAAACCTTACTTAGCTCTTTGGCTAGATAACTAAACCCCACTTAGCTCATTGGCCAACTACCTAACCCCACTTAGCTCCATGGCTAGCTACCCAAACCCCACTTAGCTCCATGGCTAGCTACCTAAACCCCACTTAGCTCCATGGCTAGCTACCTAAACCCCACTTAGCTCCTTGGCTAGCTAGCTAAACTGCACCCTAGCTGGCCAAGGTCTAACTGCAGTCTACCTGCACACCAGCAAGGTGGAGCTACCAGAGAGGTGCTCCTGGACTACTTTCTGGCCTGTTTACATGCAGGCCTGCTCTGCTGTATCAGTGGGCGGACAGGCAGCAGAAAGAGTCCCTGGGTGATTTAACGACGGGATGAGTTTATTAGAGGTGGTGGTTTGACCTGGTTCTGTGGCCAGTGGCTGCAGAAGTCACCTCAGCGTGTGAACACAGGGCTACTGCTGCACAACACACAGCTTACACTGTCAAACACACACAGATATGCTTACCCAGTGCCAGATATGCAAAGGCCCCCACCGAGGTCACATCTGCAGTCACAGTCTTGCTCCATGCTGAAGGTCCTCTCGATTAGATTGGATGGATTTCTCTGTAAACTGGCGTCTGTAGACCTCTGGACTCAGACCTCGTTCCAGAAGCAGCCATGCCAACCCAAGCCAAGAGCAAGACGTGTAATAGTCTTGGAGGGCCCAAAGGAACCCCAGGGAAAACCTTATTCATCCCATTTGTGAAACATGATGAGGATGATGATGATGATAGCGTCATGGTTCGGGCCTGTTCCTCTGCATCTGGCCCAGGAGGGCTTGCCATCATTGTTGAAACATGGCAGATTCTGAATGACCTCAGCAGATTCTAAAGGAAAAGGTCAGGACATCTGTCCATGAGCTGAACCTCAAGAGAATGTGGGCCATGCAGCAGGACAATGACCCTAAGCACACAAGTTGTTCTACCAAAGAACAAGTTCAGACCTTAATCCAGTATAAATCCGTTTTATATGGAGGAATGGGCTAAAATTCCTCCACGCCAATGTACACACACACACACACACACACACACACACATATTACAATACTAAATGCCCATTATGTACTTTAGTTAGCAATGTAGATACTTGTATATATATATATATACTCAATAGTCAACATGCTGTAATATATACATATATATGTATATATACACACATAATATACATATTAAGTATATTATTATTATATACATGCAAGTATCCACACATAATAACAACATCTCCCTCCGTATACACAAACGTGTATATATACACACTGTACCTCCTCTGATTGTGATTATATGAGTGTACGCTGTGTCTTGTTTATTGCAGCAGCTTCGGCCCCTGCGCTCTCCCTCGCTTTCTCCCTGTGAGTGTGTGTGTGTGTGTGTGTGTGTACGGCAATGCAATGCTGGTGAAATGAAGATAAAGTGGAAAATGATAAGGACACTTTCTCAGAGTTATGTCATCTCATACACACACATACACACACACACGCATACAATGGAGTGACGCACCACCATGCCATCTTTCTGCAGATTCAATAACACAGCGCTGCGACCCAGAAGGTCAAAAGGAAATATCAATAAAAATATATCAGGCCCCTTTATAACCACAACGCATAAAGCAGTAAGCTCCCTTACCATCTCCCCCTGTCTGTGATCATACGCCCCGTAGGGATTATATATAAAACGCCCCTTAAGTGTTTATATATATATATATATATTTACATTTATATCTCCAAACAGCAACTTTACAGGAGAAGGAAAAAACATTCATAACGTTCAATAGAAGTCAATGGAAAAACATTTTAGCCCAAGTCATTTTGGAGCACTCCTATTGGTCCGTTTATCATCAAATTCGGATATGATATAAAGAACGACTTCCAGAGTCATATTACATCAAAAGTGAAAAAATGGCAAAAATAGTGGGAATAGCCACCCTTGGCCAGATGTGGTGGTATGGACTGTATTGAGCTGATGGAAGCTGTTCAGTGTAGAGATAAGCTGGTCCTATAAATGGTACACCTTCACTACGCCCACTCTAGAACATCCCATAAAGTTTGCGGTACCACCCTTCGCCCGGTACACTGTTATCATGCCCTTTTGGACGATCACTTAGCATTCTGCCACAGCTGACTGGTGTGCTCGCTTGTTTATCCGCGCAGCAGCAAACCCCGTCACGCGGCATCAGCGGAGTTCAATTATTCCAAAGCAAGGGTGGTCATAATGTTCTGATAGGATGGCTATTCCCAGTGTTAGGTAGGTGGTCATAATGTTTTGATGGTTATGGTAATATATAACAAACACACATTGCCAACCAGTGTAAGCCGGCAGACTGTGCCACCGCAGAGCTCAGTGGTATCCGTGACGACGGATGGTATGCCATGACGCGTGTTCCCGATCGCCACTGTGGTGACCCCCTGCCGCACATACACACACACATACACACACACACTGATGGCTTTTAAAGGCCCCTAAGTGCAGACAGAGATCAACCGATCGATTGCATTGACGATTCGTCAGCAACACCGTTTAACCGTTTAAGATCAGCGCTAATCCCCCAGCTAATCTCCCCTGTCAGCTTCAGCACTGACTCCAGAACAGCTCCGTCCTCCTCCTCCTCTCGGCGCCTGTCACAGCGCGGGAGACAGCAGGGACCGACCCTCGACCCCTTCACGCTCCCAGAGTAACTGTAGGCCGGCATCGATATGAAAATCCAGTACAGACACACCAGCCTGGGCCTGTCTCAGAGGTGGGGAGGGTGGGCACTCCACTGATGTCATATAAACAATGGCAAATCGTGATCTAAGAAAAACCTGCAGGGGGCAGCATTTCAAAAGTCACCCCGGAAAGCTAACGTCAACTTTTTTGGATCGTCAGGTCGTAAAGAGATGCTGGAGCTAGCTTCATGTTTCAAGTCTCGTAGCCAATAATTAGCGTTAAATCAGACAGGGCTTTAGATTAGGCGTTAGTAGAATTAGCGTTAGGTTAGACGGGAATAACTATATTGCTAGGTTGCGCTGTGTTTGGATAAACACAGGTTATAATAGAGAAATCAGTGTTAGATCAGACAAGGGTTAGCATTAAGTTGGATTGGACAAGGCAATGGTAGAATAGGGCTGGTGTTTTATAAGACCATGATTAGTGTTATATTAGCTGAGGGTTATTGTTAGATTAGACAAGGGCGAAATTCACATTAGACAAAGGCTAATCTAAGACTAGCCTAAGGTTTTGTGTTATATAAAAAGGGAGGACTTCAACCATTGCATAATACATAGCTTTATCTAAATTAATGTTAGATTAGACAAGGGGTAACTTTAGATTAGACAAAGGTTAGTATTAGGCGAGGGTTAGTCTTAGATTAGACAAAGGGTTGCCTCAGATTAGGCAAATGTAGAAGGGCAGTGTTAGATAGACAAGATAATATTAGTTACATAACATTAGATAACATTAGAGTTAGATTTGTAACTTTAACTTTAGATTAGACATATGTATAGTATGAGATATAGGATAATTTTAGATAAAATAATGTTCTATTAGACAAGGGAGAACTGTAGATTAGATAAAGCTTAATATATACAATAAAGGTTAATGCTAGATTAGAAAATGGCATTTTATTGGCAGATTAGACACAACATCAGATAAGGGTTAATGTTCTATTAGACAAGGGGAAACTCTAGATTAGATCATGCTAAGTATTATGTGATGGTTAATATTAGCTTAGACTTTATGAAAGTTTGATATTAGATGATGGTTAACATTAGATTAGACAAAACAGGCTAATATTAGATGATGATTAGTGTTGTATTAGACATGGGATAATTTTAGATTAGTGTTAGGCATTGGGTTAATGTTAGATTAGACTTTGTATGACATTATATGATGGTAAGTGTAATATTAGACCAAGGATAACTCTAGATTAGACAAAGTAGAAATTAGATATGGGTTAGTGTTAGATTAGACTTTGCATGACATTGTATGATGGTAAGTGTAATATTAGAGCAAGGATAACTCTAGATTGGACAAAGTAGTGATTAGTTATGGATTAGTGTTAGATTTGACTTTGTATGACATTATATGACGGTAAGTGTAATGTTAGACCAAGGATAACTAGATTGGACAAAGTAGAAATTAGATATGGGTTAGTGTTAGATTAGACTTTGCATGACATTATGTGATGCTAAGTATAATATTAGACCAATGATAACACTAGATTAAGCATAGTAGAGATTAGATGTGGGTTAGTGTTAGATTAGACTTTGTATGACATTATATGATGCTAAGTATAATATCAGACCAAGGATAACTAGATTGGACAAAGTAGAAATTAGATATGGGTTAGTGTTAGATTAGACTTTGTATGACATTATATGATGCTAAGTATAATAATAGACCAAGGATAACTAGATTGGACAAAGTAGAGATTAGAGATGGCTTAGTGTTAGATTAGACTTTGTATAACATTATATAATGTTGAGTATAATATTAGAGCAAGGATAACTCTAGATTGGACAAAGTAGTGATTAGTTATGTCTTAGTGTTAGATTAGACTTTGTATGACATTATATGATGCTAAGTATAATATTAGACCAATGATAACACTAGATTAAGCAAAGTAGAGATTAGATATGGGTTAGTGTTAGATTAGACTTTGCATGACATTATATGATGCTAAGTATAATATTAGACTAAGGATAACTAGATTGGACAAGTAGAGATATGGGTTGGTTTTAGATTATACAAGTGTTAGCATGCTGTTGGTGCTGATATTTTATTTATAAGATCGGATTCTGGAAACTTGCGTTTCTGTCTGTGAAAGTCTTTTCCTTTCAGAACTGTTTGCTCAGTCGGATGTTTTACCTGCCTGACTGATGTTGGCTCTGCGTTCCAGGTGATGTTGATGGTGTTTGCCCAGAGATTTGAGGTGTGAAGGTAAAGGAACGTCTGTGGAGAATAAAACAAACATTAGCGTTGCACTAGCGAACAGCTTTCGCCTGCCTGTCCCAGGATCCCTGAGTTTTATTCCGTTACAGGATGTTACATCAGCACTCTCTCAGAGAGAGAGAGAGAGAGCGAGAGAGCTGTAAGACCCTCTATTGTATCTTATTTCTCTCTCGTCTTCTGCTTCTGTACATACTTCACAAGGGTTAGCGTTACGTTAGATGAAGATTTAGATTAGATTAGATTAGACTTCAAGCAAACTAACTGTAGATTCAACAAATTGTTACCATTCATTCTCAAGAGGGTTGAACAATACATTCAACAAGGGTTAGCGTTTGATTAGACAGAGATTATTGTAGATTAGAAAACGGTTAGCTTTAGATCAGATTTGACAAGTTAACAAGTTTAGCATACTGTTAGACTGGGGATAAGGCTATATGGAAAAATAGGCACGTTTTGAGGTTGAGAGGTTGCTTTCAATTGGATAAGGGTTATTGTAGATTAGACAATGGTTAGCTTTAGATTAGAAAAGGTTAAGAATATGGATATATTAGGGTTAGTGTTAGATTGAACAAGGGATTAGACAAGTCTTATTTTAGATTAGACTCAAGAGTTAGAGTTAGCATTAGGTCAGACAAGGGTTAGCTTGATCTAAAACCCAGATAAAATTTGTGTTGGATTAAACAAGAGATAGCTTAAGATCAATTAGATAAGTTCAGAAAAGATAAATCTTAGTTTCAGATCAGACAAGTGTTGTCTTTAGATTAGACTGGAGTCATTTTAAGATTAGACAGGTGTTAGCTTTATATTAGACAGGGGTTATCTTAAGACTAGACAAACGTTTGTTTTAGATCTGTCTAGATGTCTAGATCAGATAGATTATCTTAAGACTAAACTAGTGTTATCTTTAGATTGGACAGGTGTTATCTTTATAATAGACAAGAGTTAGCTTTGGATCAGACAATAGTTAGCATACTGCTAGACTAGGTTTAGTAGCTTTAAATCAGACAGAGATTATCTTTAGATTAGAGGTTCAGAAAGGTTCAGATAAGATAGATCAGATAAGTCTTAGTTTCAGATAAGACATGTTGGCTTTAGATTAGACAGAAGTTGGCTTAATACTACACAAAAAGATCAGACAGAAGTTAACTTAAAACTAAACCAGTGTTATTTTTAGATCGGACAGGTTATCTTAAGATTAGACAAGAGTTAGCATACTGTTAGACTAGGGTTAGTGTTGCATTGAACAAGGGGTAGCTTTAAATCAGACTATCAAAGACTATTAAATCAGAGATTATCTTTAGATTAGAGGTTCAGATAAGATAGATCAGATAAGTCTTGGTTTCAGATCAGACAGATATATATTACACCGGTGTTATCTTTAGATCAGACAAGAGTTAGACTAGGGTTAGTGTTGCATTGAACAAGGGGTAGCTTTAAATCAGACAGAGATTATTTTTAGATTAGAGGTCAGATAAGTCTTAGTTTCAGTTTAGATAGGTGTTTGCTTTAGATCAGACAGAAGTTAGCTTAAAACTAAACTGGTGTTAGATCAGACAGCCATTATCTTAATATTAGGCGAGAGTTAGCATACTGTTAGACTAGGGTTAGTGTTGCATTGAACAAGGGTTAGCTTTAAATCAGGATGAGTTTAAGATCAGACAACAGATACTTGGTCTTTAGATTGGACAACAGTTTTAGATCAAACAAGGATCAGCTGTATATATCAGACAAGGGTTAGCTTTCGGCTAGCAGCATACTGTTAGACTAGGGTAGTGTTAGATTGAACAAGCGGTAGCTTTAGCTAGATTAGACAAAGGTTAGCATTATGCTTTAGATCAGACCAGAGACAAGGGTTAGTGTTAGACATATATGTATATACACATACATACACACACATATGCGCACATGAGGCATCAGTTTACACTCTGAACTGTGTGTGTGTGTGTGTGTGTGTGTGTGTACGTACGGTGGCTGCGGAGGCTCTAAAAGGCCACTGCTTTACGTTTCACTCTCCTGATCAGTATTCCGCTCAGACACGGATAGATTTCCTCTGCAAGCTGAGCTCGCTGTGGGAGCTCCGCACACACACCTCTCCCCCTCTCTGCGGGTCGCCTCCGTTAGAATTCCTGATGTGGAATATGGGGCGATAATCAGCCATTTATAATCAGTCACCCAGATGGTAAAACACTAGATACACACACACACACACACACACACACACACACACACACACCCATATGTTTTCACTGTAAAACATGCAGTCCGTCTAAACACACACGGCCCTTGTGTAAAATGCACACCCACGTACTTACGCTTCAAAGTACATGTTCTCTCTGTCTGTCCTGAACACACACACACACACACACACACACACACGGATATATACAGTGTGTATATACAGGATTTACCCCCCTGGTCAATATCTTTTGGCATACCCATCGAGCATCAACTTAGCAACACCATAGCAACCTCCTGGGATACCATAGCAACCAGTTAGCAACCACTTGGCAACACTGTAGCAATCACCTGGGATACAATAACAACCACTTAGCAGCACTGTGGCAACCACCTGGGATACAATAACAATCAGCTAGCAACCACTTGGCAACACCATAGCAACCGCTTGGCGATACCATAACACTGAGAATTTCTCCACTGTGGAACTAATAAAGGATTATCTTATCTTATCACCTGCGATAAAAAACACTTAGCAACACCGTAGCAACCACCTGGGATAGAATAGCAACCAGCTAACAACCACCTAGTAATCACTTGGGAACATTATAGCAACCACCCGGGATACCATGGCATCCACTTTACAACACCTTAGCAACTACCTGGGATACCAAAGCAACCACTTGGCAATACCATGGCAATCACCTAGGATACGATAGGAACTTCCACTTAGCAACACTGTAGCAGACACCTGGGATAGAATAGCAACCAGCTAACAACCATCTAGTAACCACTTAGAAATATCTCAGCAACCCCCCCGGGATACCATAGCAACCAGCTAGCAACCACCTAGTAACCACCTAGTAATCACTTAGGAACATCTTAGCAAGCACATGGCAACATCATAGCAACACACACACACACAAACACACACACTCAAATGTTTTCACTGAGCACACACACACACACACACACACACACACACACACACACACACACTTAGACCACAGCTAACCACCCCTCAAAGTGGTTAGCTGGTACCCCTGTCAGTCCCAGGCCCTTAGAATCGCTCTCTACCACCCCCCCACCCCCAGCACTGCGACTTTTTCAATGAGCCTCAACGAACCTTAGGTGCCCATGACCCCGTCACCGGTTCACTGGTTGTCTTTCATGATCCCGAAGCTACCTCAGAAACCACCATGGACCAGCTGACGAGTCCTAAACTGAAGCTTTTTCGGCCCTTGCGGTCCGTCGAACCAGACCTAGACCCTATGGAAAACCAGTAGCCAGGCCTGAAAGAAGCCGTGCAGATGGAGGCCTATCCTCAGTTCCTCAGCGAGTTCCTCGAGTGATGCTCCTCAGCTAATTCTCAGAGAACACACAGGGACTATCTCTGGGTTTCTGTTCTGCAGCAGATAAAATAAGCTTTTATTGGACAGAGATTACCTGCTGCTCTAATGCGCTGTGAAGGATTGAAGGATTCAGAGCAGAATTTACATACATTTATATACGTCCCCGCTCGCCCCGCTCGCCCGCTCGTCCGAACAGTTGGAAGAACGAGCCAGGCACGTTTTCCTGACCGTCGCTGAGTTGCATCATGTTGACCCAGATTTGTCCGGAGCACAAACCCGGCCTCAGTCTTAAAAAAAGGCCCTCAGCGCCTTCACAGCTTCCTCTAGTAGAAATGTGAAAGGGGTGGTCCGGCGGTGCGCTCCGCCCACAGACTAGCCATCCGAACCGTCAACATCAGGTACCACAGCAACCACTTGAGCAACACATGAGCAACCACCTGAGACAACATAGAAACTGCCTAGCATCCACCCTAGCAACCTCTAAGCGATGTTATGGCAACTGCCTGAAATAGCATTGCAGTCACATTGCCACACTGTACAACCCATCGAGCATTCACCTGGAATACCATAGCAACCAGCTAGCAACCACTCAGGATACCACAACAGCCACTTAGCAACACCTTAGCAACTACCTGGGATACCATAGCCAACCTCCTAGTAACTACTTAGGAGCATCATCGCAATCACATGGGATACCATTGCAACCACTTAGCAGCACTGTGGCAAAACCTGGGATACCATAGCAACCAGCTAGCAACCACTTAGCAACACCATGGCAACTATCACTTAGCAGCACTTTGGCAAGCACCTGGGATACCACAGCATCCAGCTAGCAACCCCTCAGGATACCACAACAGCCACTTAGCAACACCTTAGCAACTACCTGGAATACCATAGCCAACCTCCTAGTAACTACTTAGCAGCATCATCGCAATCGCATGGGATACCATTGCAACCACTTAGCAGCACAGTGGCAAAACCTGGGATACCATAGGAACCGGCTAGCAACCACTTAGCAACACCATATCAACTAGCTGGGATACCATAACAACCATTTAGCAGCACCTTGGCAACCATCTGGGATATCATAGCGACCACCTAGCAACCACTTAACAATCACCTGGGATACCATAACAACCACTTAGCAACACCTTAGTAACCACCTGGAATACCATAGCAACCGGCTAGCAACCACCTAGTAATCAATTAGGAACATCTAAGCAACTACCTGGGATCCCATAGCAACCTCCTAGTAACCACATCTAAGCAATCACATGTGATACCATAGCAGCCACTTAGCAACACCATGGTGACCACCTGAGATACCATACCAACCAGCAAGCAACCACTTAGCAACACTGTAGCAACCACCTATTAACCACTTAGGGACACCTTAGCAACCACCCAGGATACCATAGCAACCACCATAGCAACATTGTAGCAACCACGTACTAACCCATTAGGAACATTTTAGCAAGTGACCAGTTCCTGTTAACAATGAGTTAATAACACATTATAATCATTAATTACAGTTTACAGAGGGTTGAAATGGGAGAAACTGGAGCAATACCAGGAGGAGACAGCATTATCACTGGTTTTTACCACAACAACCAGCACACACACACACACACACACACACACACACACACACACACACAGCTGAGAGTTCAGCTCTTGGCCAGGCTTATTACTGTAATAAAATCAAATAAATGAAATTAGGCTGGTCTCTGAGGCCTTCACCGTCAATGTCATGCTGACTTTCAGCAGAGAGAGACAGAGACAGGGAGAGAGAGACACTGAGAAACACATGAAGAGAGGGAGAGAGAGAGAGAGAGGGCACACTGACTGAACTCTCTGGAGGTGGAGTGAGAAAATGAAAGCGTCTGGAAACAGGCGGCAGAAAGAGGGAATAAAACACCAGGGGAAAAAACAGCCCACAGAAAAATGAAGGAGAGAGAGAGAGAGAGAGAGAGAGAGAGAGAGAGTTTAGAGGATTACTGATGCCAGCTTTGATCATCTACAATAAAACACTAAACACAAACAAACAACAACATCTGATAAACAAACACTCCGCCTGTCTGATTCAGCACAGTCAACATTCTTAATATAATCACTCCACACTGTTACACCACTGACCCCTAACTAACACACTCCACACACTGTTACACCACTGACCCCTAACTAACACACTCCATACTGTTACACCACTGACCCCTAACTAACACACTCCACACTGTTACACCACTGACCCCTAACACACTCCACACTGTTACACCACTGACCCCTATCTAACACACTCCACACTGTTACACCACTGACCCCTAACTAACACACTACACACTGTTACACCAATGACCCCTAACTAACACACTCCACACTGTTACACCACTGACCCCTAACACACTCCACACTGTTACACCACTGACCCCTAACTAACACACTACACACTGTTACACCACTGACCCCTAACTAACATACTCCACACTGTTACACCACTGACCCCTAACTAACATACTCCACACTGTTACACCACTGACCCCTAACACACTCCACACTGTTACACCACTGACCCCTAACTAACATACTCCACACTGTTACACCACTGACCCCTAACACACTACACACTGTTACACCACTGACCCCTAACTAACACTCTCCTTACTGTTACACCACTGACCCCTAACTAACATTCTCCTTACTGTTACACCACTGACCCCTAACTAACACACTCCACACCGTTACACCACTGACCCCTAACTAACACTCTCCTTACTCTTACATCACTGACCCCTAACTAACACACTCCACACCGTTACATCACTGACCCCTAACTAACACACTTCACACTGTTACACCACTGACCCCTAACACACTACACACTGTTACACCACTGACCCCTATCTAACACACTCCACACTGTTACACCACTGAGCCCTAACACACTCCACACTGTTACACCACTGACCCCTAACACACTCCACACTGTTACACCACTGACCCCTAACTAACACTCTCCTTACTGTTACACCACTGACCCCTAACTAACAAACTCCACACTGTTACACCACTGACCCCTAACACACTCCACACTGTTACACCACTGACTCCTAACTAACACACTCCACACTGTTACACCACTGACCCCTAACTAACACTCTCCTTACTGTTACACCACTGACCCCTAACTAACACACTCCACACTGTTACACCACTGACCCCTAACTAACACACTCCACACTGTTACACCACTGACCCCTAACTAACATTCTCCTTACTGTTACACCACTGACCCCTAACTAACATTCTCCTTACTGTTACACCACTGACCCCTAACTAACACACTCCACACCGTTACACCACTGACCCCTAACTAACACTCTCCTTACTCTTACATCACTGACCCCTAACTAACACACTCCACACCGTTACATCACTGACTCCTAACTAACACACTCCACACTGTTACACCACTGACCCCTAACACACTACACACTGTTACACCACTGACCCCTATCTAACACACTCCACACTGTTACACCACTGAGCCCTAACACACTCCACACTGTTACACCACTGACCCCTAACACACTCCACACTGTTACACCACTGACCCCTAACTAACACTCTCCTTACTGTTACACCACTGACCCCTAACTAACAAACTCCACACTGTTACACCACTGACCCCTAACACACTCCACACTGTTACACCACTGACTCCTAACTAACACACTCCACACTGTTACACCACTGACCCCTAACTAACACTCTCCTTACTGTTACACCACTGACCCCTAACTAACACACTCCACACTGTTACACCACTGACCCCTAACTAACACACTCCACACTGTTACACCACTGACCCCTAACTAACACACTCCACACCGTTACACCACTGACCCCTAACACACTCCACACTGTTACACCACTGACCCCTAACTAACACACTCCACACCGTTACACCACTGACCCCTAACACACTCATGATCATGCTTCTAATCTGAGAGAAGAACAGAAATGTGAAAAAACGGAATGGATAGAGAGAGTATTGAAAAAGCACAAAGATTAAAGAGGAGAGGGAGAGAGTGAGAGTGAGAGCGAGAGAGAGAGAGAGAGAGAGAGAGAGAGAGAGAGAGTGAGAGTGAGAGAGAGAGAGAGAGAAATAAATGAGGAGAGTGAAAAGCAGTGCAGAAATATGAGCTGGACAGGAAGTGGACAGATTTATCATTTACCCAATAAAACCCACATTCTCATATTCTCTCTCTCTCTCTCTCTCTCTCTCTCTCGCTCCTTTCATCCCTTTTTCCTAGCTCTTTCCTCTCTCTCTCTCTCTCTCTCTCATCACTCCCTCCCCCCACCTCTCGCTCTCTGGTGTTGAGGGTCCTCATTAGATCAGAAGTTTCTGTTATTTCTTATCTCTGCGCTTTTCATGCAGGCGCTTGAACGGACGCCTGTCACACACTCCACACTGAATGTATTAACAAGCAGTTAGATAACGCTCATATGCGCACACACACACACACACACACACACTTCCCTATGCCTCCTGAAACACGTCCCACTATGGCTACATCAAAAACAGCACAGATTTTTACATTTACATTTCATTAGGGCTTCAGCAGTCCAGCAGTCCAGAGGCATTACTGTGTAACCTACTAACTGAGATTGATATTTAGTCATTTACACTGTAAACTGTCAATTAGGACTGCTACTTAACACTGTAAACTCCTAATTAAGATTGGCATTTAGTCATTTACACTGTAAACTATCAATTAGGACTACTACCTAACACTGTAAACTCCTAATTAAGATTGGCATTTAGTCATTTACACTGTAAACTATCAATTAGGATTACTACCTAACACTGTAAACTACTAACTGAGATTGATAGTTAGTAATTTACAATGTAAACTATCAATAAGGACTACTACCTAACACTGTAAACTATTAATTAAGATTGGCATTTAGTAATTTACACTGTAAACTATCAATAGGGACTGCTACCTAAAACTGTAAACTACTAACTGAGATTGATATTTAGTCATTTACACTGTAAACTATCAATTAGGACTGCTACCTAACACTGTAAACTACTAATTAAGATTGGCATTTAGTCATTTACACTGTACACTATCAAAAATGACTTCTATGCAACCCTGTAACCTACTTATTGAGATTGATATTTAGTCATTTACACTGTAAACTATCAAGCAGGACTGCTACTTAACACTGTAAACTACTAATTATAATTTGTATTTAGTAATTTACACTGTAGAGTATCACAAAGGACTGCTACTTAACACTGTAAACTACTAATTAAGATTGGTATTTAGTAATTTATACTGTAAATAATCAATTACGACTGCTACTGAACCATGTAATCTACTAATTACAATTGGTATTTACTAATGTACACTGTAAACTATCAATTAGGGCTGCTACTTAACACTGTAAAGTACTCATTAAGATTGGACTCTACTTTGTAACATTGTATCATACTACTTAGGACTAATATGTAGTAGTTTACACTCTACATGATCAATTAAGTTTGCTACTTAACACTGTAACCTACTAATTAGGACTAGGAATGAGTAGTTTAAAATATCCAAATCTCAGTTGCCACTATCAATGCTACTTAACACTGTTAACAATGCTACTTAAAACCACTAATTAAGATTAGCTTTTAATATTTTACACTGTAAATTTTAATCGTAAATTAAACCTGCTACTCAACAAAGTAACTGATACTCAACACTAACTCACCAATTAAGACTAGCAATTAATAGCTTACACTGCAAATGATCACTTAAGAATGCTAGTTACTGCAAACTACTAGTTTAAACTGCTACACTGTAAAATATCAGTTAAGAAGGCTACTTAACACTGGAACCTACTCATTAAGATTATTATAGATATTTTAGATGATCTATTTTAGATTACATTGTAAACCATCAATTAAGACTGCTACTGAACACTGTGAACTACTAATTAAGACTATTAATTAATATTTACACTGTAAACCATCAATCAAGAAGGCTACTTAA
>NC_132888.1:37462823-37467823 GCF_030463535.1 Salminus brasiliensis | reverse complement strand
CGAGAGGCAGGGAATAAGAGAGGGAAAACTACAAAAAGGAGGGAAAGCGAGAGGAGCGCGAGAGGCAGGGAAAGAGAGAGAGGAACGAGAGAGGCAGGGAAAGAGAGAGAGAGGAACGAGAGAGGCCAAGAATAAGAGAGAGAGGAACGAGAGAGGCAGAGAAAGAGACAGGAGCGCGAGAGGGCGCGAGAGCTGTAACCTGAAGCACGTCCTTAGCTCATGTTAGGAATATCGAGCTGCTCTATAAGTAATGATGATGGAACTGGAGGAAGTATCAAATCTCCTCTTTCTACATCTCTCTCGCCCTTACTCTCTCTCTCTCTCTCTCTCTCTCTCTCTCTCTGCGTCCGTCTGTCTGGCATTTCTTCCAGCCATTTCTCGCTCGTCTTCTCCTCCTGTTTCAACCTGCTGCTCACATTTCTCTCCCTCTCTCTCCCTGTCCCTCTCTCTCCCTCTCTCTCTCTCTCTCTCCCTCTCTCTCCCAGACAAAAGACTGAGACTCGCCCACACCCACAAGGTCAAGAGACAGTTTTAGACCGGCACTGTTTAGAGCGCACAGTTTCACACCGGGAGCTGCCTGTACAGTATACAGAGCTCGAAACTGTGTGTAAGAGTGTGTGTCAGTGTGTGTGTCAGTGTGTGTGTGTGTGTGTCGTCGTGCCCCCGTTCATCCATCACGCTGGTTTCTCTAAGTGGTTTTTGCGGGCGTGTGGGTGTGTGTCTGAGAGCATGTACGACTGCAGGAAAATCAATAGCATCATAAATCTGAACAGACTGGAGCACTGCTAACCTAATCAGTCAGTGCTAATACACTCCCAGCACACACACACACACACACACACACACACACACACACACAATCACACACAACTTAGCAAGAGCCGCTAACATCAGCATGAATAAGGGGCTTGTAAACATGTCAGAGCTGCCTTCGCTCAGCCTCACAGCCCTCCTGAGTTCCTGTGCTCAGTATCAGGTTAGACCCTCTTATGTAGACTGCCCCCAACTGTGGGGGGCACTGGGACACTACATGGCACTCCCCCCCAAAGCTAAAGCTACCCACTTCACCAGCATGATCAGCATAGCTGGCATGGCCAAGCGTGGCGACTAGCATGGCCAGCACCCTCATGACCAGCGTCATCACTTAGCATGGCTAGGTTGGTTGACCAGTATGACCAGCATGGCCTAGTTGGTCAATTAGTATGGCTAAGTTGGTTGACCAGTATGACCAACATGGCCTAGTTGGTCAATTAGTATGGCTAAGTTGGGTGACCAGTATAACCAGCATGGCCTAGCTGGTCAATTAGCATGACTAAGTTGGTTGACCAGTATAAGCAGCATGACCGGGTTGGTCATTAAGCATAACCAGCCTGACCTAGTTGGTCAATTAACATGACCAAGTTAGCTGCACAGTGTAACCAGCATGACCTAGTTGGTCAATTAACATGGCTAAGTTGGTTGACCAGTATAACCAGCATGGCCTAGTTGGTCAGTTAGTATGGCCAAGTTAATTGCCCAATCTAACCAGCATGACCATGTTGGTCAATTACAATAGTCAAGTTAGTTGACCTGGATTCACCAGCATAGCCAGCATGACCAAGCGTGTCGACCAGCATGACCAGCAAGACCAACTTGATTAAGTTAATTAACTGTCATGACCAGTATGATCAAACTGGTCAACCAGCATAACCACCAGTTCTTACAGCATGACCAAGTTGGTTGACCAGTATAACTTGCATGACCATGCATGTTGACAAGCAAGAGAGACTAGCCAGACCGACTTGACCATCATGTTCAGCTGGACTAAGCTAGTGAACCAGTCTGACCCACATGACTAAGTTGGTCAACCAGCATGACCAAGCTAATCAGCCGGCATAGCCAATATGACCGAGCATGTTGACCAGTACTTAACAAAGTTACTTGACCACCATGACAAGCAGGACATAGCTGGCCAACAAAATTAAACAACCAACGCCAGCATGAAGATGACCAGCATGATCAAGTTAGTGGACCAGCATGACCAAGTTGATTGACCAGTATAACCTGCATGACCAAGTGGGTCAATCAGCTTAGTCAGCATGACCAAGTGTGCCGACTAGCATGGCCAGCAAGACCAACATGATGAGGTTAGTTAACCCTCATGACCCGTGTGACCAAGCTGGTCAACCAGCATGGCCAAGTTGGTCAATTAGCATAACCAGCATGACCTAGTTGGTCAAATAGCATGGCTAAAATGGTTGACCAGTATAACCAGCATGTCCAGGTTGGTCAATAAGCATTGCTAAGTTGGTTGACCAATACAACCAGCATGACCTAGTTGGTCAATTAACATGGCTAAGTTGGTTGACCAGTATAACCAGCATGACCTAGTTGGTCAATTAGCATGGCTAAGTTGGTTGACCAGTATAAGCAGCATGACCGGGTTGGTCATTAAGCATAACCAGCCTGACCTAGTTGGTCAATTAGCATGACCAAGTTAGCTGCACAGTATACCCAGCATGACCTAGTTGGTCAAATAAGTTAGTTGACCAGCATGACCAACTTGATGAAGTTAATTAACCGCCATGACCAGTATAATCAAGCTGGTCAACCAGCATGACCACGCTAATCAGCCAGTATGATCAAGCATGTTGACCAGTATGACCATCACAACCGAGTTACTTGACCATTATGACCAGCAGGACTAAACTGGCCGACTAAGTGTTAGTGGACCAGCATGACCAGCATATCTGAGTTGGTTGGCCGGCATCACCAGCATGTCCACCTGATGACCAGGCAGCTAGTGTTGCACATGCTAACACGTCTTCTGTCCAGATGTTTAGAAGATCTTACAGGTTTTGAGGAAATGCTGACCTGCGGGTTCCTCTGCGGTCTTTACGAACGGTATTAACGGAGCTCATGAATAAAAGTTCCCGTCTGTTCAATAATAATTATGTTACCCAGAATTCCATGTGGTAGAAGTTACTCCGCCTCAGCTCCGGCGCTTTCCAGCATCTCCATCATCTGGGATTATTTACCGCCAAGCTGCTTGGGTCCCACGCAGTCCCACCATACAGCTTTATGTAAATGTCCAGATCCTGCCAATGCCATTGATAGATAGAATCCGAGGCTGGGTTCAGAAATAGCCGAGGTGTCTGTGCCCTGAATGCTAATCACAGCGTGGTTTCCAGACTCTGCTGGCAAAAGAGCTGCCACTGGTGATAAGGGGGGGTCGGATTCGCAGGGTTTGACCAATTGAATCCAGTGATTTAGTGATTCGCAGTGGCATTTGATTCAGGCCTGAGTTTGATTCACTTCGGACTCATGAATTGATTCGGTTGATTCACTGATTTGCCGATGCAACGGCACCAAGCAACCAGTCTGCTCGGAGGCAGGTGCCGGGTACCCGGCTCTGAGGACCAGCATAACCGAGCATGACCAGGTTGGTCAATCAGCACAGCCAGCAAGACCAGTTTGACGAAGTTAGTTAATCATGATGACCAGCAGGACTAAACTGGTCAACCAGCATGACCCAGCCTGACCAACATAGCCAGTATGACCAAGCGTGTTCACCATGTATGACCAGTCTCACCAACTTGACGAATGTAATTGACCATTGTGACTAGTACGACTAAACAACTTATGTGTCACACACATAACCTGGACATGCAGGTTCATACTGGTCGACCAGTATGACCAGCCTGACCAGCCTGATCAAGTTGTTCTTACCAGCATGATCAAGCTGGTTGACCGGTATAACTGAAATCAACTGATCAACCAGGATGATCGTGTGAATCAACCGGTAGAGCCAGCATGACCAACACAACAACTGGCCAGCAGGTTGGCCTTTACCGCGATATGTCCTGAGTGCATTGTCCTGTCGCAGCGAGGACAACGCAGTGAAGACATTTGATTAATCGAAAATGGTCTTAAAATGTCCTTACTTTGACTCACGCTTAGTGCAACGCCCTGTCACAGTGAGGACAACGCAGTGAAGACATTTGATTTGTAGGAAATGGTCTCAAAATGTATTTACCAAATGTCTATTCCACGACACGTCCTTAGTGCAATGTCCTGTTGCAGTGAGGACAACGCAGTAAAGACATTTGATTTGTAGGAAATGGTCTCAAAATGTATTTACCAAATGTCTTTTCCGCGACACGTCCTTAGTGCAACGTCCTGTCGCAGTGAGGACGTCACAGTAAAGACATTTGGTAAGTAAAAGAAGTATAAGAAATGGTCTTAAAATGTCCTCACCGTGACACCCTCAGTGCAATGCCCTGTCATAGTGAGGAAATGGCCTCAAAATGTATTTACCTTTCTTTTTTTTTTCCGCGACAAGTCCTTAGTGCAATGTCCTGTCGCAGTGAGGACGTCACAGTAAAGACATTTGATTCATAGAAAATGGTCATAAAATGTCCTTACCGTGACTCACCCTCAGTGCAATGTCCTGTCACAGTGAGGACGTCACAGTAAAGACATTTTTATTCGTAGGAAATGGTCTTAAAATGTGCGTCCTTAGTGCAGCAGCCTGTCCCAGTGAGGACGTTGCTTTAAAGAATTTAATTAAGAGAAAATGGTCTTAAAATTAACAAGATGTGTCCTTAGTGCAATGGCCTATCGCAGTGAACACAGTAAAGACATTTAAATCATAGGCAATAGTCCCAAAATGTCCTTACCGCGACACACCCTTAGTGTAACGCCCTGTAGCCGTAAGGACGTCACAGTAAAGACATTTGATTTATGGGAAATGGTCTCTAGATGTTTTTACTGCGATGCGTCCATAATGCAGCGGCCTGCAGTAACAAACATGCATTTATATAATTACTGTTATTCATACCTTTACACTCAGCGATGGACCATATAGAGGTCAATACAAGGGCTTCTACACTGTGTGTGTGTGTGTGTGTGAGCTGTATTTGGGTGGTGTGTTGGTTGATGGATTTATATCTGTCTCTCGCCCTTTCTCTCTCTCTCTCTCTCTCTCTCTCTCTTTCTGTTTATCTCACCTATCTCTCTCT
>NC_132888.1:37452823-37457823 GCF_030463535.1 Salminus brasiliensis | reverse complement strand
ACACACACACACACACACACCACAAACACTCAGTGCAGTAGATACAATTTCCAACGTGTGTGTGTGTGTGTGTGAGAGAGAGAGAGAGAGAGAGAATCAGTGTACAATATACACAACCTGTCCACTTACTGGAAGCTCCTGCTTTATCAAAAGTGCTGTTTCTAATAAAGTGGCCAGTGAGTGGAAGCACAAGGTAGTAGGTGTTTCCAATAAAGTGGCCACTAGTGGAAGCACATGGTAGTCGGTGTTTCCAATAAAGTGGCCAGCGAGTGGAAGCACAATGTAGGTGTTTCTGATAAAGTGGCCAGTGAGTGGAAGCACAAGACAGTGGTTGTTTCCAATAAAGTGGCCACTGAGTGGAAGCACAAGGTAGTAGGTGTTCCCAATAAAGTGGCCAGCGAGTGGAAGCACAATGTAGGTGTTTCTGATAAAGTGGCCAGTGAGTGTCACAAATGATATGCATTTCCGATAAATGGTGGCCAATAAATAAAAGTATAAAGGGTATGGGTTTCTAATAAAGTGGCCAGAGAGTGGAAGCACAAGACAGTAGGTGTTTCCAATAAAGTGGCCAGTGAGTGGAAGCACAAGGTAGGTGATTTTAATAAAGTGGCCAGTGAGTGGAAGCACATGGTAGTAGGCGTTTCTAATAAAGTGGCCAGTGAGTGGAAGCACAAGACAGTAGGTGTTTCCAATAAAGTGGCCAGCTAGTGGAAAAATTATATGCATTTCCAATAAATAAATGATGGCCAATAAATAAAAGTATAAAGGGTAGGGGTTTCTAATAAAGTGGCCAGTGAGTGGAAGCACAAGGTAGTGGGTGTTTCTAATAAAGTGGCCAGTGAGTGGAAGCACAAGGTAAGTGTTTCTAATTAACTGACCAGTGCGAATACACAAGGTAGGTGTTTCTAATAAAGTGGCCAGTGAGCATTTGAGTCCAGGAAGAGTGATCTGTCCTCATTTGCTCAGAACTAATTCATTTATGGTTCCTAATGAGGGAGTTACTTCAGAAGCATGTCAGTGGGACCGGGGCTAATGTGTCCACGTGTCACGCCGTCCCACTGAGACGAGTCTCGCCATTCTGTGGAACGCCATGATTGACAGGTCAGCCACACCCCTCCTGGCTGCTACCGAAAGCTTTCCGTCTGTGAGGATAATTAGTGGGTAATGAAGACGTCTCCAACCTGCTGGAGGTGGGCAGTAATCACTCTGTGCCACATTTGGTTTTTCAAACATGAGAAGGTGGACAGACGTCTTCGAGAGCTGAGGACAGCAGAAGCTGGGTTGACCCGTCATGAAATGGTCAGCTTGGTCTGAGCATGGTGGGTAACCATTCCAGTGGCTACGGGCCTTGTCCAGAAGCGCTATTGGGGTGTTATCACGGTCCGGCTATTGGGCTCGACCAACATCTTTACTGTGGCGATAGCACAGCCCGGCTACGGGCTTGTCTTACATCGCTACCGTGGCGTAAGCACAGCAGTGTTTCTAATAAAGTGGCCAGTGAAGAAGCACAGCAGTAGGTGTTTCTAATAAAGTGGCCAGCAAGGAAGCACAGCACTAGGTGTTTCTACTAAAGTGGCCAGCGAGGAAACACATGAATAGGTGTTTCTAATAAAGTGGCCAGAGAGAAAGCGCAACAGTAGGTGTTTCTAATAAAGTGGCCAGAGAGGAACCAGGAAACTGGTGTAAAGTGTATTGGGTGGACAGTGCTATTGAGCTTTAACTGCGAGGCAGCCTCACTCTATCACCAGCTGAGGCTCGGACATGGTAGCCTTGATCAACCCTCTGAAAAACTTTGATTCATTAGGACGTGTGGGAAGGGCAATTATTGTTCATCACCTGCAGTCATTAAATCCATTAGCGTTGGAGCGGCGCCTTTCACTGAGGAAAAAATCATATTATCCAGTTAGCGAGGGTGATTGATGGTTTCTGATCGACCCTAGCCCCAATGCCTGTGATTTTACAGCTGTGTGTATTTAAAGAGAGTGTATGTGTGTGTGTGTGTGTGTGTGTTTGTGTGTGTGTGTGTGTGTGTGTGTGTGTGTGTGTTAGTGTGTGTGACTTCTACAGAAGCAACGCTAATTTTTAACTAAGCAGTCACGAGAATCTAGCTAATTAGCAAGTTGGACAGCTAGCTAACTAACCATCACTAAACGTCATGTTGAGCTGTCTAGGTAGCTAAGTCAAGACCAAGTAAAGACTGAGTCTAAAGGGAGTTAAGACCAAAGGGAGTTAAGACCAAGTCAGAGATAAGTCTAAAGAGAGTTAAGACCAAGTCAGGGACGAGTCTAAAGGTGGTCGAGACCAAGTCAGGAACAAATCTAAACGTGGTCAAGACCAAGTAAAGACTGAGTCTAAAGGGAGTTGAGACCAAGTCAAGACTGAGTCTAATAGGAGTTAAGATTAAGTCAGGAACGAGTCTAAAGGTGGTCAAGACCAAATCAAGACTGAGTCTAAAGGAAGTTAAGACCAAGTCGGATGAGTCTAAAGGTGGTCAAGACCAAATCAAGACTGAGTCAAAAGGGGATCGAGACCCAGTCAGGAACAAGTCTAAAGGTGGTCAAGTCCAAGTTAAGACTGAGTCTAAAGAGAGTTAAGACCAAGTCAGGAACGAGTCTAAAGATGGTCGAGACCAAGTAAAGACTGAGTCTAAAGGGAGTTGAGACCAAGTCAAGACTGAGTCTAAAGGGAGTTAAGACCAAGTAAAGACTGAGTCTAAAGGGAGTTAAGACCAAGTAAAGACTGAGTCTAAAGGGAGTTAAGATCAAGTCAAGACTGAGTCTAAAGGGAGTTAAGATCAAGTCAAGAACAAGTCTAAAGGTGGTCAAGAGAATCTAGCTAATTAACGAGTTGGACAGCTAGCTAACTAACCATCACTAAACGTCATGTTGAGCTGTCTAGGTAGCTAAGTCAAGACCAAACCAAGACTGGGTCTAAAGGTGGTCAAGACCAAGTAAAGACTGAGTCTAAAGGGAGTTAAGACCAAAGGGAGTTAAGACCAAGTCAGAGATAAGTCTAAAGAGAGTTAAGACCAAGTCAGGGACGAGTCTAAAGGTGGTCGAGACCAAGTCAGGAACAAATCTAAACGTGGTCAAGACCAAGTAAAGACTGAGTCTAAAGGGAGTTGAGACCAAGTCAAGACTGAGTCTAATAGGAGTTAAGATTAAGTCAGGAACGAGTCTAAAGGTGGTCAAGACCAAATCAAGACTGAGTCTAAAGGAAGTTAAGACCAAGTCGGATGAGTCTAAAGGTGGTCAAGACCAAATCAAGACTGAGTCAAAAGGGGATCGAGACCCAGTCAGGAACAAGTCTAAAGGTGGTCAAGTCCAAGTTAAGACTGAGTCTAAAGAGAGTTAAGACCAAGTCAGGAACGAGTCTAAAGATGGTCGAGACCAAGTAAAGACTGAGTCTAAAGGGAGTTGAAACCAAGTCAAGACTGAGTCTAAAGGGAGTTAAGACCAAGTAAAGACTGAGTCTAAAGGGAGTTAAGATCAAGTCAAGACTGAGTCTAAAGGGAGTTAAGATCAAGTCAAGACTGAGTCTAAAGGGAGTTAAGATCAAGTCAGGAACAAGTCTAAAGGTGGTCAAGAGAATCTAGCTAATTACCGAGTTGGACAGCTAGCTAACTAGCCATCACTAAATGTCATGTTGAGCTGTCTAGGTAGCTAAAGTCAAGACCAAATCAAGACTGAGTCTAAAGGTGGTCAAGACCAAGTCAAGACTGAGTCTAAAGAGAGTTAAGACCGAAGGGAGTTAAGATCAAGTCAGGGACGAGTCTAAAGGTGGTCGAGACCAAGTAAAGACTGAGTCTAAAGGGAGTTAAGACCAAGTCAAGACTGTGTCTAAAGGTGGTCAAGACCAAGTCAAGACTGAGTCTAAAAGGAGTTGAGATCAGGTCAGGGATAAGTCTAAAGGGAGTTTAGACCATGTCAGAAACGAGTCTAAAGGTGGTCAAGACCAAATCAAGACTGGGTCTAAAGATGGTCAAGACCAAGTCAAGACTGAGTTTAAAGGGAGTTAAAACCAAAGGGAGTTAAGACCAAGTCAGGGACGAGTCTAAAGGTGGTCAAG
The DNA here is from genome assembly GCF_030463535.1 of Salminus brasiliensis. Lineage (NCBI taxonomy): Eukaryota > Metazoa > Chordata > Actinopteri > Characiformes > Bryconidae > Salminus > Salminus brasiliensis. The sequence goes on along the minus strand of NC_132888.1, from coordinate 37,453,755 downwards.
ACTAAGTCTAGGGGAAGGACAACATTTGTTTTAGTTCCCAGTGGTTCCAGCGGTAAATTTCCCTGGTATTTACGGTACACTTTATCCTGTTTTACAGTGGGACACACTAGCTGCACTGAAAGGCACTAGAACCCTTATTTAAGTGCTTGATTTAAACATCTGCAGTAATTGTGAGCGCAGTAAGTGAGAGTTAATGAGTGGAGCTCCTGCTGATTCTCCTGCAGAGTTTTATGCAGCTCTAATGGGATCCACCTGATTCTCCCATCCAGACGCCTCTGTGAGGAACGCCTTTGCCCAGTTTCTAAACATTCCTTACTTGTTTTAAGTCATTTCCCAACACAGGCAAGTGTCCTTCACAGTGACCTGTCTGCATGAATCAGAGGTTAGCGAGCGATTAAGCAGCCCAGCTTTCATCTGCACTAATATTCAGCAGCCCAGCTTTCACCAGCACCAACATTCAGCAGCCCAGCTTTCACCAGCACCAACATTCAGCAGCCCAGCTTTCACCAGCACCAACATTCAGCAGCCCAGCTTTCACCAGCACTAGTATTCAGCAGCCCAGCTTTCACCAGCACCAACATTCAGCAGCCCAGCTTTTTACCAGCACCAACATTCAGCAGCCCAGCTTTCACCAGCACCAACATTCAGCAGCCCAGCTTTCACCAGCACCGACATTCAGCAGCCCAGCTTTCACCAGCACTAATATTCAGCAGCCCAGCTTTCACCAGCACCAACATTCAGCAGCCCAGCTTTCACCAGCACCAACATTCAGCAGCCCAGCTTTCACCAGCACCAACATTCAGCAGCCCAGCTTTCACCAGCACCGACATTCAGCAGCCCAGCTTTCACCAGCACCAACATTCAGCAGCCCAGCTTTCACCAGCACTAATATTCAGCAGCCCAGCTTTCACCAGCACCAACATTCAGCAGCC
>NC_132888.1:37445323-37447823 GCF_030463535.1 Salminus brasiliensis | reverse complement strand
AGTATTATTCCTGTTCCATGTCATTGGTGTAACAGTGTTAGTCCTGTTGTATGTCACTGACGTAACCATAACAGACCAGTTGTGTGTCTTTGGAAATTTCTATTAGTCCTGTGGTGTGACTAGGATATATCTGTTAGGTGTCCCTGGAGTAACGTTCGTTATGCTAATGACGAAACTTAGTGGCTTTTACTTATTGAGCTTTTCCACCGTTGGATAAGGTTATATCCCCTTGAGGTGTTACACGATCACACTGGCACACACACACACATACACACACACACACTTACAGTGACATATGCGTGGCTACGGGCCGAGCAGCCTCGTCCTTATTGTAACAGTAATGCATTTCTCCAGAAGTAATGAGGCTGTTTTTTTAAGCCTCCCACACTTCGTCTGGATGAGGACCATTTCACTGCCTTTTGTAAACGAAGTCTATTGGAATGATTAGCTAAGGAAGTCTCTCTCTCTCACTTTCTCTCTCTCTCTTTCGCTCTCTCGCCGCCGTCGGTTCATACAAATCCACTTCATTACTTTCATTTCATTTCGCAGGCCGGAATACGACTCTTTAAAAAACGAAGAGGGAGAGCGGGAGGGAGAGAGAGAGAGAGAGAGAGGGAGGGAGAGACAAAGAAAGGTAGAGGAGAGAACAAGGCCGAGAGACATAAGGGGGATACAGGCAGTCATTATAACAGAACAAGGGACGACGGGGTGGGGGGCCGGAGGGGGGTTGGAGGATGGAGGAGGGGGGGAGGGGGGAGGGGGGTGCGGGTGAGTAACTGAGTGAAATGAGTGTTCCATTACCCACAGTTCTTCAGGAGCAGGTAAGTGGGATATTTCCCATGAGGATCTGAGGAAGCTAAATGCGCGAGAAAGCAAGACTACCAATAAGGAGAGAGAGGGGGGGGGGTGGGCTGCTAGCGTTTAAGAAGACTCTGATAGATACTGAGGGAGGGCTGGAAAGAGGGCGAGAGAGAGAGAGAGAGAGAGAGAGAGAGTGGAGGAGGGGTGAGGAAAGAAGCGTGAAGGAGAAAGAGAGGAGATTCAGATAGAGAGTAACGTGGGGTGGGGGACTAATCAGAGAGAGAGAGAGAGAGAGAGAGAGAGAGAGAGAGAGAGAGAGAGACTCAGAGGAATCCCAGAGAAATCCCCTACAGGTGCTTCATGTAGAGTGCAAATCAGCAGAGGTGTGTGTGTGTGTGCGTGTGTGTGTGTGTGTGTGTGTGTGTGTGTGTGTGTGTGCGTGTGTTTGCATTTATTTGTGCCCTTTCGTGTGTCATTATGAACAGATACTGGTTTATACTGGTCTGGTTGTGGTGTTGGGCTGGTTGACCAGTACACCAGTACTGAGAACAGAACACATGCTGGTTTATACTGGTCTGGTTGTGGTGTGGGGCTGGTTGACCAGTACACAGTACTGAGAACAGAACACATGCTGGTTTATACTGGTCTGGGTGTGGTGTGGGGCTGGTTGACCAGTACACCAGTACTGAGAACAGAACACATGCTGGTTTATACTGGTCTGGTTGTGGTGTGGGGCTGGTTGACCAGTACACCAGTACTGAGAACAGAACACATGCTGGTTTATACTGGTCTGGGTTTGGTGTGGAGCTGGTTGACCAGTACACCAGTACTCAGATTAGAACACATGCTGGTTTATACTGGTCTGGGTTTGGTGTGGAGCAGGTTGACCAGTACACCAGTACTCAGATTAGAACACATGCTGGTTTATACTGGTCTGGGTTTGGTGTGGAGCAGGTTGACCAGTATACCAGTACTCAGAACAGAACACATGCTGGTTTATACTGGTCTGGGTTTGGTGTGGAGCAGGTTGACCAGTATACCAGTACTCAGAAAAGAACACATGCTGGTTTATACTGGTCTGGTTTTGGTGTGGAGCTGGTTGACCAGTATACCAGTACTCAGAACAGAACACATGCTGGTTTATACTGGTCTGGTTTTGACGTGGGACTGGTTGACCAGTATACCAGTACTGAGAACAGAACACATGCTGGTGGCAGTAGCTAGCTAACTTTTTGTGTGTGTGTGTGTGTGTGTGTGTGTGCATGTGTGTGTGTGTGTGTGTGTGTAGCTACCATGCTAATCCAGAAATGTTACTGTTAGCTAGCTAGCGCCACCAACCTAGCTAAAGTTATATGTACTAGTACAGCATATGTGTGGTTTTTCCAGATGCTAGCTGAATGGTTGTGTGTGTGTGTGTGTGTGTGTGTGTGTGTGTGTGTGTGTGTGGCATGTCTGAGAGCACAAAGCTGTGACCTCATTAGTCAGCTCCGCCGCTCCTGTCTGTCCACCGCTGTGTGTGAGTGTGTGTGAGGGAGAGTGAGTGTCTGATGTTGTTGGCATTGTAAATGGACAGCAGAAGGGCAGGCTGTTACACTTTCACACAGAGACTGGACCACACACACACACACACACTCAAGTGATCTCTGGGCAGTTCCTGTGTGTGTATATATGTGTGTGTGTGTGTGTGTGTGTGTGACAG
>NC_132888.1:37430323-37435323 GCF_030463535.1 Salminus brasiliensis | reverse complement strand
TCTACATGTCTCTCTCCTCTCCCTCTCTATATGTCTCTCTCCCTCTCTCTCTATGTCTCTCTCCCACCTCTCCCTCTCTATATGTCTCTCTCCCTCCTCTCTATATGTCTCTCTCCCTCTCTCTCTATGTCTCTCTCGCACCTCTCCCTCTCTATATGTCTCTCTCCCTCTCTCCCACCTCTCCCTCCCTCACTATATGTCTCTCTATCCTCTCCCTCTCTATGTCTCTCTCCCTCCTCTCTATATGTCTCTCTCCCTCTCTCTCTCTGTCTCTCTCCCTCCTCTCTATATGTCTCTCTCCCTCTCTCTCTATGTCTCTCTCCCTCCTCTCTCTATGTCTCTCTCCCTCTCTCTCTATGTCTCTCTCCCACCTCTCCCTCTCTATGTCTCTCTCCCTCTCTCTCTCTATGTCTCTCTCCCTCTCTCTCTATGTCTCTCTCCCTCTCTATATGTCTCTCTCCCTCTCTCTATGTCTCTCTCCCTCCTCTCTCTATGTCTCTCTCCCTCCTCTCTCTGTCTCTCTCCCTCCTCTCTCTATGTCTCTCTCCCTCCTCTCTCTATGTCTCTCTCCCTCCTCTCTATATGTCTCTCTCCCTCCTCTCTATATGTCTCTCTCCCTCTCTCTATGTCTCTCTCCCTCCTCTCTATATGTCTCTCTCCCTCCTCTCTCTATGTCTCTCTCCCTCCTCTCTCTATGTCTCTCTCCCTCCTCTCTCTGTCTCTCTCCCTCCTCTCTATATGTCTCTCTCCCTCCTCTCTCTATGTCTCTCTCCCTCCTCTCTATATGTCTCTCTCCCTCCTCTCTCTATGTCTCTCTCCCTCCTCTCTCTATGTCTCTCTCCCTCCTCTCTCTGTCTCTCTCCCTCCTCTCTCTATGTCTCTCTCCCTCCTCTCTCTATGTCTCTCTCCCTCCTCTCTATATGTCTCTCTCCCACCTCTCCCTCTCTATATGTCTCTCTCCCTCTCTCTCTCTATGTCTCTCTCCCTCTCTATATGTCTCTCTCCCTCTCTCTCTCTATGTCTCTCTCCCTCTCTATATGTCTCTCTCCCTCTCTCTCTCTCTGTCTCTCTCCCTCCTCTCTATATGTCTCTCTCCCTCTCTCTCTCTATGTCTCTCTCCTTCTCTATATGTCTCTCTCCCTCTCTCTATGTCTCTCTCCCTCCTCTCTATATGTCTCTTTCCCTCTCTCTCTCTCTCTCTCTCTCTCTCTCTCTCTCTCTCTCTATGACATCATCTTTCTATTAAAAGCTTGATCTTTCTCTCCTCTCATTTCTGTGAATTGGTTTTTATTTATTATTAATTTATTTATTATTTATTGATCGGGGAGAGCGAGGGAGAGGAGGTGGAGGAGGGGGGCATATAATAAAGGAATAAAGAGGGGAGAGAGAGAGAGAGAGAGAGAGAGGTGTGTGTGCAGTAGAGTGTGTTTAAACTACTCAGCAGGTCTGGATCTACAAAAATAAACAGGACCGTTAAATATCAGGCCCTGTGTGTGTGTGTGTGTGTGTGTGTGTGTGTGTGGTAATCGTTTTCAGGTAATTCTGCTGCTCATCCACAGCAGCAGTGCACTCTCTCACTCTCTCACTCTCTCACTCTCTCTCACTCTCTCGCTCTCTCGGGGGGAAACACCGCCTTAATAAGCGCTGCTGAACTTGCTTTCCGTTGTGAAGTTAAAGGGGAGCTCCACCAAACTATCAGACTTCTCTGAATAATTCACAGTGTGTGAGGTGAACACACTCCATGCTGGGTTTGGTGTAAAATTGTGCTTCCCTGTAGAGACACGTACCAGCTCAGATTTCTTTACAGTGGCGGTGAATGGAACCAGACGTCTGTCGCCACGACTACTGCACAAACGCAGCCGTTTTATTTACAATCCAAACCCACCAGTGAACCTACAGGGGTCTTCTGAGGTTTACACAGAACGCTGACGATAATAAAGTCCGGAGAATTACGTTATTTTAGGTTGGCCTACAGATTGCGTTGTCCTTGGCAACGCAATCAATCCTCAACACAATCAAGGAGCAATTTGTTAAAAAATAATAAACAAACAAACACGATTGACCTCTGACCCTGGATGCAGTCGCTCAGCAATGACATGATTAGTATCTGATGTGTGCTTCTTTAGTTTACCGCAGGAGATGCTAGGCTAACATCGCTAACAAGCACTGGACTTCTGGAGTCCCACCAGGGTCAGTGATTGGACCAGGGCCCCATCTGGGCTGTACACTTCACATGATGCACAGATGGGGGTGGGCTGTAATGCCCAACTGGGTCCCAGTAGCTGTTTTAGCAGGTGGTCTTAATGTTATGGCTGTTTGTGTGGCATGCATACAGTGCAAGTACTGTGATGGTGTAACGGTCGATGGTAATAAATCCAGTCAGTTGGGTGCAGCAGAGTGTTTAGAGCTGGGGTCGGGCCTGGCTGGTGGTGCTGTGTGTGTGTGTGTGTGTGTGTGTGTGTGTGTGTGTGTGTGTGTGTGTGTGTATCGATTGAACACACAGGCCTGAGAAAAACAGCCTTTCTGTGTGACTGTGTTCAAGCATATATACATATATATCTATATATGTATGTACGTGTGTGTGTGTGTGTGTGTGTGTGTGTGTGTATGATGTGTTCTGACCGCTTGCAGTCGATCCGGTGATGACCTCGTCCACCCAGCCGTCAGGCCTGATGGGTATCGATCTGCTGTACCACCCTACCAGTAGCTACAACACACGCACACACACACACACACACACACACACACACACACGCACACACACACACACACACACGATGTGTGGAACTCATAGTCTGGGGCAGTGGGTCAAAAAAAAACAAAAACATGCTCGGCCAATCACAGCACTTTTTACTCTCACAAGAAGCCAATCACAGAACGTGAACCCGCCCTAAATCCAGCCTGTATTGCTAATATTCATCATATTTCATATTAGAATTGAATATCTATAAATATACATGTATGATAAGGGCCATATACGATTATTACAACCTGGTTCTAGATATTTTGACCTGGTTCTAGATATTTTTACTATATAGTAAAATGTAATATTTATTAATATAAATATACGGTAGAAGCGCCTGGTTAGCGTTTACCATTCTGTAAAAGAATATCTGGTTAGCGCCTGGTTAGCGTTTACCATTCTGTAAAAGAATATCTGGTTAGCGCCTGGTTAGCATTTACCATTCTGTAAGAGATTATCTGGTTAGCGCCTGGTTAGCGGTTACCATTGAGGTGAATGATTTTCTAGTTAGCGTTTACTGTTCTGTAAAGGTTTATTTGGTTAGCGCCTGGTTAGCGTTTACCATTGAGGTGAATGATTTTCTAGTTAGTGTTTACCGTTCTGTAAAGGATTATCCGGTTAGCGCCTGGTTAGCGGTTACCATTGAGGTGAATGATTTTCTAGTTAGTGTTTACCGTTCTGTAAAGGATTATCCGGTTAGCGCCTGGTTAGCGTTTACCATTGAGGTGAATGATTTTCTAGTTAGCGTTTACTGTTTTGTAAAGGTTTATTTGGTTAGCGCCTGGTTAGCGGTTACCATTGAGGTGAAGGAATTTCTAGTTAGCGTTTACCGTTCTGTAAAGGATTATCTGGTTAGCGCCTGGTTAGCGGTTACCATTGAGGTGAAGGAATTTCTAGTTAGCGTTTACTGTTCTGTAAAGGATTATCCGGTTAGCGTCTGGTTAGCGTTTACCATTGAGGTGAAGGAATTTCTAGTTAGCGTTTACCGTTCTGTAAAGGTTTATTTGATTAGCACCTGGTTAGCGGTTACCATTGAGGTGAATGATTTTCTAGTTAGCGTTTACCGTTCTGTAAAGGATTATCTGGTTAGCGCCTGGTTAGCGGTTACCATTGAGGTGAAGGAATTTCTAGTTAGCGTTTACTGTTCTGTAAAGGTTTATTTGGTTAGCGCCTGGTTAGCGTCGGTGTGGCTGGTCTTATCGCAGCACATTAATATCACTACGCCTCAGAACTCCAGCATGAATTTGGGGCAGGAGCTCCCATCGCGGCCTCCTTTAGATTACTGCGTTGCTTTCATTAAGCTGGCGGCTCGTCCGTAATTAGGGCGTGTTATGGAGGAGGCTTCATGCTGAGCTGTGGTACTGTCATTAATGTGGTTGCTATTTCATAATTAGCACCTCTTATGAAGTAGGGTTTGTGTATTTGGCTAATTTCCAAAATTAGCTTTAGCTTAGCTAACTGTTTCGTAGCCTCTGTGCCACCTTCGACAGTGAAGACGGTGCAGATGACGTTTTTGAGACCCTTATGGTGTTACCCAAGGATAGCCATTTAGCATGCTGCTAAATGCTGTCTTCTAAAAGCTCCCTCACAGAAGGTTGTTAGACCTGGTGCTTATGAAGACACTGCTTGATGCCTGAGATGAACTGATGCCCAGCACCTGAGTGTTCCTGAGAAATCTTAGCCTATTCCTTATGGGCAGTGGCCTCAAGTCCACTAATATTCTTGGGCTTGCTGCTTCGACCGCCTTCTTTAGATCCCACCAAAGATTTTCTATGGGGTTCAGGTCATACGACTGTGACGGCCACTCCAGAATCCTCCAGGACTTCTTCTGAAACCAAGCCTTGGTGGACTTTGAGGTTCGTTTGGGATCATTGTCCTGTTACAAGGCCCAATGACGCTTAAGCTTCAGCTGCTGATAATGAAGACCTTAATTTGTCACCTGATTTGCAAATTCGTGCTCTACTGAGGAAGTGTAATGGGGGGAGGGGGCATCCAGGCCCCGCCCACCGAGACGTTCTTTCATGAAATCACTTAGAACCAGGTTAGGTTCTATAACACTGACTGCACTGAAGATGGTTTCACTTGTGGAGATGGGTGTGTGTATGTGTGTGTGTGTGTGGGGGGGGGGAGGTTAATGACCGTGTCTTTCCGAAGTTGTATCGTTGTGCGGAGAGAAGGCGCGCTCTGATTGGACGGTGTGATTTAGCGTCCGCACTGAGGCCTGGAATTGCTTCCTTAGCGCTGACACACTGTGACA
>NC_132888.1:37400323-37425323 GCF_030463535.1 Salminus brasiliensis | reverse complement strand
AAAGATGTCAGAGCAAAAGAGCAAGAGCGAGTCTGAGTGAGTGTGAGTGTGTGTGTGTGTTTGTGTGTGAGTGAGTGTGTGTGTGTATGTGCATACTTTAGGAAGGCCTGTTTTAGTGTGTATCATGTTCAGTGCTTTTCCTACTGCATGTAGGCTGTGTTCTGTGAATCTGAATCAACTGAATCACAGTCTGAACAAAGTAACAGAATTCAGGAGCCAACCTTCAGTACTTAAGTTCACTGAGAATGAATCTGATTCACATCAGTTCAGTTCACTGAGAATAAATCTGATTCACATCAGTTCAGTTCAGTTCACTGAGAATAAATCTGATTCACATCAGTCCAGTTCACTGAGACTAAATCTGAATTAAATCAGTTCAGTTCACTAAGAATAAAATTGATTCACATCAGTTCAGTTCAGTTCACTGAGACAAAAACTGATTCAAATCAGTTCAGTTCGCTGAGAATAAAACTGATTCACATCAGTTCAGTTCACTGAGACAAAAACTGATTCAAATCAGTTCAGTTCACTGACAATAAATCTGATTCAAATTAGTTCGGTTCACTGAGAATCAGTTCAATTTAGTTGAGTTCAGCTCAGCGGTGTTCAGTGTAGAGTAGCTGCATATTCTGATTGGTTGGCAGCTCATTATGACATCATCATAGTGTTTATTTGTTTATTTCTATAGATGCTTTGATTTTTCTTTCTTTGATAGTTTCTTATTGCAGGCGATGGTGGCAAAAGGTCCAGTGCAAAGAAGAAGTGTGTGTGTGTGAGAGTGAAGTGTGTGTGTGTGTGTGAGTGAAGTGTGTGTGTGAGTGAGTGAAGTGTGTGTGTGTGTGAGAGTTTTCTTTTATCCGGTTTGATCTGACGGTGATCCGGAGCAGCCGGTCAGCGCGAGGGACTGATTATTTTGTGAGTGCTGAAATGTTTGACGTTCCCGTCGTGTCGTTCCTTCAGCGACACTTTCGGCCGAAGTCCGGACGCTCTGATAAAAACAACTCCCGGATGACGGGAGGATGACGGATGAACGGTTGTGTTGGCATGATACAGAGCAGATGGGGTAAGAGAGAGAGAACGCCTGGAGCGAGAGCGAGAGCGCGAGAGAGACTTGTTGCCCAGAGTCACTGATTGGGACTGGATTCACAAAGGCTTTCTGACAGCGGAATTTTCAGACAACCGCACAGCATCCCTGCTACTGACTACTGACCCTACAGCATCCCTGCTACTGAGTGCTGACCCTACAGCATCCCTGCTACTGACTACTGACCCTACAGCATCCCTGCTACTGAGTGCTGACCCTACAGCATCCCTGCTACTGAGTGCTGACCCTACAGCATCCCTGCTACTGACCCTGCTACAGCATCTCTGCTACTGACTACTGACCTTACAGCATCCCTGCTACTGACTACTGACCCTACAGCATCCCTGCTACTGAGTACTGACCCTACAGCATCCCTGCTACTGACTACTGACCCTACAGCATCCCTGCTACTGACTACTGACCCTACAGCATCCCTGCTACTGAGTATTGACCTTACAGCATCCCTGCTACTGACTACTGACCCTACAGCACCCCTGCTACTGACTACTGACCCTACAGCATCCCTGCTGCTGACTACTGACCCTACAGCACCCCTGCTACTGACTACTGACCCTACAGCATCCCTGCTACTGAGTACTGACCCTACAGCATCCCTGCTACTGACTACTGACCCTACAGCATCCCTGCTACTGACTACTGACCCTACAGCATCCCTGCTACTGAGTATTGACCTTACAGCATCCCTGCTACTGACTACTGACCCTACAGCACCCCTGCTACTGACTACTGACCCTACAGCATCCCTGCTGCTGACTACTGACCCTACAGCATCCCTGCTACTGACTACTGACCCTACAGCATCCCTGCTACTGAGTACTGACCCTACAGCATCCCTGCTACTGACTACTGATCCTACAGCATCCCTGATACTGACTACTGACCCTACAGCATCCCTGCTACTGACTACTGACCCTACAGCATCCCTGCTACAGACTACTGACCCTACAGCATCCCTGCTACTGAGTACTGACCCTACAGAATCCCTGCTACTGACCCTACAGCATCCCTGCTACTGACTACTGACCCTACAGCATCCCTGCTACTGAGTACTGACCCTACAGCATCCCTGCTACTGAGTACTGACCCTACAGCATCCCTGCTACTGACTACTGACCCTACAGCATCCCTGCTACTGACTACTGACCTTACAGCATCCCTGCTACTGACTACTGACCCTACAGCATCCCTGCTACTGAGTGCTGACCCTACAGCATCCCTGCTACTGAGTACTGACCCTACAGCATCCCTGCTACTGACTACTGACCCTACAGCATCCCTGCTACTGAGTACTGACCCTACAGCATCCCTGCTACTGACTACTGACCCTACAGCATCCCTGCTACTGAGTACTGACCCTACAGAATCCCTGCTACTGAGTACTGACCCTACAGAATCCCTGCTACTGACCCTACAGCATCCCTGCTACTGAGTACTGACCCTACAGCATCCCTGCTACTGAGTGCTGACCCTACAGCATCCCTGCTACTGAGTACTGACCCTACAGCATCCCTGCTACTGACTACTGACCCTACAGCATCCTTGCTACTGAGTGCTGACCCTACAGCACCCCTGCTACTGAGTGCTGACCCTACAGCACCCCTGCTACTGAGTGCTGACCCTACAGTAAGGGCTACATTCAGGCGAATCCAGCTGTTCTCTCATCTCTCTCGCTTCCAGGCGCGAGGCAGTTAACTAAATCAGGTGTTTTTTGCGAAAGCGCGAGCGGCAGGAATACCTTCGGGCTGCGCGGTTGTCAAGGACCAGGACGAACAAGCATGATTAATACACTCACTTTTTATTTTGGTTGAAAAGAAGGAAGAAGAAACAGGGCCTAATTATATCGCCGCTCGCACAGGCGCAGCATCCCGGACCTTGATCTCGGAGCTTAATGAGGCCGCGAAGTCCACATTTGATACCTGGCTCGGCTGCGGAGTGAGGAGTAGCGGAAAAGAAGGAAACCCCCTTCTGTGTGGGTGTGTGATTGGGTAGTGCGCAAACCTGTGTTTTTGTGGAATCTTGCGAGAGAAGCCGGGTCCGACTGATCTTAGTCACCAGGCCGGCGTCGACGCGGAGGAGAGCTAAAATAAACTGCAGTCTAATTTAATGCTCAAGAGTGACCTGATTACGCTGAGCCGTAGCTGCAGGCAGCTGTGTTGTGACGGAGCGCGGCGAGTTCGCGAGGAAACCGAGAGGTGGCAGCGGTGGCAGCGGCGGCAGTGGCGGGCGCTCGGGCAGGCTCCGGGAAGCCACGGGCCCAGCGGGTCCTGACTACTGACCCTGCTACAGCATCCCTACTACTGAGTGCTGACCCTGCTACAGCATCCCTGCTAATGACTACTGACCCTACGGCATCCCTGCTACTGAGTGCTGACCCTACGGCATCCCTGCTACTGAGTACTGACCCTACGGCATCCCTGCTACTGAGTGCTGACCCTACGGCATCCCTGCTACTGAGTACTGACCCTACGGCATCCCTGCTACTGACTACTGATTGGTTGACATCACTGCTACTGAGTTCTGATTGGCTGGTATTAGTACTACTGAGTACTGATGGTCCTCTCCTGTAATCCCAGTGGGACTCTCCCGCGCTCTCTCTCTCTCTCTCTCTCTCTCTCTCTCTCTCTCTCTCTCTCTTGCTTTCTCGCTCCCTCACTCAGGCTTTCTCTCTCTGTCTGAGGGATTAACGTGACTCACACCTATCACTTACCCAGCATGCATCAGCAGGCCAGCCTACAAGATTTATTAAACTGGAACTGCCTGCTCTCCCTTACCAACTCTCTCTCTCTCTCTCTCTCTCCTTCTCTCGCTCGCTCCCTCTCTCTCACTCCAATTCACACTTCTCTCTTCAGCCTCTCTCGTCCGTCTCCCTGCCTTCCTCTCTACAGATGTTCCAGCAGTCTGCAGTCTTAAACACCACTCTCTCACTCTCTCACTCTTTCTCTCTCTCTCTCTCTCTCTCTCTCTCACACCCTCTCCATCACTGTTTATGCCTCTCTCGCCCTCTCTAACGCACACACATTGTTTTTTTGGCAGACAGCGGTGCATTTTCCAGAGCCATAAATATAGGGCATGTGCCGCAAGCTGCCTCATAGGACTGAATCAGCATGTGATGGACGGGATGTGGTGGTGTGTGCATGCGCGTGTGTGTGTGTGTGTGTGTGTGTGTGTGTGACCCTCTGTTTACGGCTGCGAGCTGCTGAACAACTGCAATTTATGTACTCCGCCACCAGTCCTTATTTCTTTATTTATTTAGCTAATGGGCTTTCATGGCTAATTTGAGGGAATTCAATAATTTGCACGTTGTAACTCGACAAGAAGCAGTAATTTGCTAAATGGAGGAGGGTTTACAGCAGCACTTTAGCACGCAGGCCTTAGCGTAGCAGGCCGCTAGCTAGCAGAATAGCAAGCATTACGCTATGCTAGGAGCCACTCCGCTCTGGGGTAGGGAGGGGGTGCTGGGTTTAGGATTGGTGAAAGACTAGAGGACGTGAGAGCTGGTTCTACACTCTTAGACCCTCCTGCTCTCGGACCCCATCACTCTCAGACCCCATCACTCTCAGACCCCATCACTCTCAGACCCTCTTGCTCTCAGACTCAATCACTCTCAGACCCCATCACTCTCAGACCCTCCTGCTCTCAGACTCCATCACTCTCAGACCCCATCACTCTCAGACCCCATCACTCTCAGACCCTCCTGCTCTCAGACTCCATCACTCTCAGACCCTCCTGCTTTCAGACCCCATCTCTTTCAGACCCTCCTGCTCTCAGACCCCATCACTCTCAGACCCCATCTCTTTCAGACCCTCCTGCTCTCAGACCCCATCACTCTCAGACCCCATCTCTTTCAGACCCTCCTGCTCTCAGACCCCATCACTCTCAGATCCCATCACTCTCGGACCCCATCACTCTCAGACCCTCCTGCTCGCAGACCCCATCACTCTTAGACCTTCCTGCTCTCGGACCCCATTACTCTCTGACCCTTCTGCTCTCAGACCCCATCACTCTCAGATAGTAGGTGTTTCTAATAAATGGCCAGTGTGGAAATCCAAAGATAGTTGTTTCTAATAAAGTGGCCAGTGAGTGGCAGCACAAGGTAGTAGGTGTTTCTAATAAAGTGTCCAGTGAGTGGCAGCACAAAGATCGGGGTTTCTAATAAAGTGGGCGTCTTCGGTACAGGCCGTGCTGTTTGTATTTCTGCATTGTCTACGCTGGTTGTTACCATGGTACCCGCACTTAGGACTGATTGCGAAGTGTTCCGAGAAAATCTCCTCCAACACGACAGGGAAAGAAACTTCTGGGCTGTTCTGGCCTAATTATACTTGAACTTGGAGAATTTCTTCCCTCCCACTGCTGTAACATGCCTACAGGGCACAAAGCGCAGAGGCAGCTTTCAGTTTCTGCACAGACGAGGAGCGAGACGCGAGCGGAGATGGGAAGCCGTCTGTGATGCCGGTGGTAAAGCGGCGGCATTTGAAACCCACCATTAGGAGCTGGGAGACGCTGTGAGAGCGGCTGGTTGCCTGTTTTTTACAGACGGTTACTGATGATCTGCGGCGCGATGCTCGTAATTAGGGAGTCATTTGGTCGATCCTGCATTTCTACTAAACCTTTAATGTGACTGCTCATAATTAATTATGCTACAGTAACATCATGCGCTGTTCACTGGCAGAAATGACAGGTTACCCCTTACAACACCATAGCAACAACCTGGCATACAAAAGAAACTGCCAAGCAACACCAAAGCAACCACTTCCAGCTCCTAAGACATTTCTATAGTGTGACTAAGTGGTTGCTAGGTTGTTTGCTAGGTGGTTGCTGTGGTCTCTAAGGATGTTTGCTAGGGTGTTGTGAGGTGGTTGCTGAGGCATCTTGTGGGGCTGCTAGCGTGTTGTGCAGGTTATTGGTTTGGTGTTGCTAGGTGGCTGCTGTGGCATCCTGTGTTGTTGGTTTGGTGTTGCGAGGTGGTTGCTATGGTATCCCCTGTGGTTGCTAGGGTGTTGCAAGATGGTTGCTGTGGTCTCTAAGGATGTTTGCTAGGGTGTTGTGAGATGGTTGCTGAGGCATCCCATGTGGCTGTTGGGGTGTTGTTGTGCAGTGGATGCCATGGAATCCCATGCATTTGCTATGCTGTTGCTAGGTGGTTGCTCTGGTCTCCCACTTGGTTGCTAGGGTGTTGTGAGGTGGTTGCAATGGTATCCCATGTGATTGCTAGGTAGTTGCTCTGGTCTCTCACGTGTTTGATAAGGGTGCTGTGAGCTGGCGTGTTGTGCAGTGGTTGCTGTGGAATCCCACATGGTTACCAGGGTGATCCAATGTGGTTGCTGTGGTATCCCATGGCTAGGTGGTTGCTCTGGTCTCCCAGGTGGTTACTAGGGTGTTGTTGTACAGGGGTCGCTGGGGTGTTGCTGGAAGGTTCCACCATTCATTCCTATGTGAAGAAAATCGCTTGCTGTGTGGTTGCTGTGGTATCCCAGGTGGTTGCTAGTTTACACTGTTCATGCTGATGTCAGAAAACGCTGAGCCCCCCGGCTATACATGAGATTTCTGGACCCCACTCTGTGCTGACCTGTGGCCGGCCCGGCTTTAAAGCGGCTTAAATTAAAAAACCCTCTGAAAATCATATTTGGCAAAATGAAAGGTTCAGGTTACGGTGGAAAGCGTGAGCTCTGTGATCTGACGTTTTTAATTAATTAGCTTTTTTTGTGGCGGCGGCGGCGGTGACGGCGGCGGTGACGGCGGCGGGTGCTGATTAACCGTCCCTTTTTCTGAAAGTCAGGCCTTTTCCAGGCCCTTGCAGGAAAAGCCCTGGTGCTAATTCCTGGGTCAATTTCAGCGCCGCCTCAGCAACTCCAGATTAGAGCCCCGGTCATCAGGGGATATGTGCGTTAATGTTCATGGCATGGGCTCCATTTTTTAGAACGCTGACCTCGAATCCACTTTGATATTCAGCGCGGCTCGCGCTATCGCTCCACTGACAGCTGTTCACCGATGCAGAATGCGAGAACAGGATTCCGCCCGAATTCAGAAAGGCCTAATGAACTGATGCGCCAAAAGGTCAAACTTATTAGCTGTGTGACTGAAGCTTCGCCTCGGCTCCCTAAAGAGCTCCAGGATCATGGGCCCATTACGCTGCCCGCTAGCTTTCATCGCCGGCGCATGTACAGAACCGATCCATCATGCGGTACGAATTCATCAGCGGCCCACTCGCTCGTTTTTCCCTCCGCTAAAAGCCTGTTTGTCACCCTCTTGATTAAAAGCTAAACATGATCTCGTCTCAGGTACAGTGTCTCCGGCTAACTCTGCAGCGACGGTCAGGAGGATTGATCTGTTTTTCTACGAAAGACGTTTAAAAAATGGAGCCTGCGGTACTGAAGACACGCCCCCAAAACCATGAATATTTACTATATGCCGCCTGACTGGCCACTTTATTAGAAACACCTACCTTTGCGCTTCCTCGCTGGCCACTTTATTATAAACACCTACTCTTGTGCTTCCTTGTTGGTCACTTTATTAGAAACACCTACCCTTGTGCTTCCTCGCTGGCCACTTTATTAGAAACAGGTACCCTTGTGCTTTCTTTTTGGACACTTTATTAGAAACACCAGCCTTTGAGCTTCCTTTTTGGCCACTTTATTAGAAACACCAGCCTTTGTGCTTACTTGCTGGCCACTTTATTAGAAACACCTGCCTTTGTGCTTCCTCCCTGGCCACTTTATTAGAAACACCTGCCTTTGAGCTTCCTTTTTGGCCATTTTATTAGAAACAGCTACCCTTGTGCATCCTCGCTGGCCACTTTATTAGAAACACCAGCCTTTGTGCTTACTTGCTGGCCACTTTATTAGAAACACCAGCCTTTGTGCTTCCTCGCTGGCCACTTTATTAGAAACACCTGCCTTTGCGCTTCCTTTTTGGCCACTTTATTAGAAACAGCTACCCTTGTGCTTCCTCGCTGGCCACTTTATTAGAAACACCTGCCTTTGTGCTTCCTCGCTGGCCACTTTATTAGAAACACCTGCCTTTGTGCTTTCTTGTTGGCCACTTTATTAGAAACACCAGCCTTTGTGCTTCCTCGCTGGCCACTTTATTAGAAACACCAGCCTTTGTGCTTACTTGTTGGCCACTTTATTAGAAACACCTACTCTTGTGCTTCCTCGCTGGCCACTTTATTAGAAACACCTACTGTTGTGCTTCCTTGTTGGCCACTTTATTAGAAACACCTACTGTTGTGCTTCCTTGTTGGCCACTTTATTAGAAACACCTACCCTTGTGCTTCCTCACTGGCCACTTTATTAGAAACACCTACCCTTGTGCTTCCTCACTGGCCACTTTATTAGAAACACCTACCCTTGTGCTTCCACACTGGCCACTTTATTAGAAACACCTACCCTTGTGCTTCCTCACTGGCCACTTTATTAGAAACACCTACCCTTGTGCTTCCTCACTGGACACTTTATTAGAAACACCTACTGTTGTGCTTCCTTGTTGGCCACTTTATTAGAAACACCTACTGTTGTGCTTCCTTGTTGGCCACTTTATTAGAAACACCTACCCTTGTGCTTCCTCACTGGCCACTTTATTAGAAACACCTACCCTTGTGCTTCCTCACTGGCCACTTTATTAGAAACACCTACCCTTGTGCTTCCTCACTGGACACTTTATTAGACACCCCCACTGTTGTGCTTCCACGCCGGCCAGATTATTAGAAACACCTGCCTCTACACCGCAGAAACTGCTAGCTTCAAGGCTACATCCAGCTACGAGCGGCTAAGACAGGGCTGGAGCTAACTGGTGGAGCTGGAAGGCAGGTGTTTCCAGTAAAGTGGCCGGGGAGCATGCATTGGTGCTTGGCTGACATTAGCGCTGTTAGCATGGCGGAAGGTGCGAGTGTGATCAGTGATGACTTGAGTGTCGGCGAGCGACGACCGGAGAGCAAGACAAAGAGAGGGAGCGAGAGCGCGAGAGTGAGAGAGCGCGAGAGAGAGAGAGCGCGAGAGTGAGAGAGGAGGATGGAGCTGTTACAGAGAACAGGCAGACACAGGCAATGCGAGCTAGTCAATCAGTGTCAGCTGGAATCGCTGCCGCTAAACCGGCATTCATCTCGCTCTGCCGCTGTTTCTGGCCGTCTGTCAGCGGGCAGTGATGGGTAATTGAATCTGCTGAGCTGACGGAGTGCTTTCAGGTGGCTGATGATTATTCACTCATTCACTTCCCTGTTCTTCTCAGCCCTCCACCCTCCCCCCACCCCCAACCTCCTGCTGGGCCGCCACGCTAGCCTAGCGCTACCATGAGGCGCTCTGGCATCGCGGGACATGTAGGCCCGGTCATTTGACCCCGGCGTTCGCAATCGTGTTAGCCTCGCTAAACGCGTTTCGTGGAGAGCCCGTGTTAATTAGCATTAGCGCCTCGCGCGGTGAAGCTAGCACGTCAGCGCTACGTTTTTATTGTTTCCGTTCATTTGCTTCCTGATTTCCGTCTGAATTCCAGCGATCTCCCTCCACCCTAGGATCCGCGTTCAGAAATTAGCATTTTAGGCTAACTGATTAGCATAAACATCCAGCACGACGGTTGCCCTCCCTCGCGTTTGAAGGGCGTCTCCTCTTTTCTGCGTTTTTGTTTATTCATTAGGCCAACTTGCATGTTCCCAGTGACCTTATTAGCATATACCCTGACCTCATTAGCATAACCCTGACCTTAACGGTAGCTTCAATAACAACTGCCCTAAATGGTCATATACCTTCAAATACAGCTCACTGGCCACTTTATTAGAAACCCCTGCCTTGTGCTTCCAATCAGTGGCCACTTTATTAGAAACACCTACTACTACCTTGTGCTTCCACTCACTGGCCACTTTATTAGAAACACCTACTACTACCTTGTGCTTCCACTCACTGGCCACTTTATTAGAAACACCTTCTACCTTGTGCTTCCCCTCACTGGCCACTTTATCAGAAACACTTACAGCCCCCTCTCCTACCCCAAGTTCTAAGTTCTGACCACAGGACCACTGCTGTCCAGATATTATTGGGGGTGGTGGTCCGTTCTCAGCACTGCAGTGACACTGACATGGCCGTGTGTGTGTGTGTGTGTGGTGCTGGTGTGGCGAGTGTATCAGGCACAGTGCTGTTGTGTAACTCCAAACTGGCCACACTGTTCACTACTACTGTCCCCAGTTTAGTTAAACTCACTGACCCCCCCACACCCCTCACCCCCCTCAACCCCCGGCCCCTCCAAACCAACACCCCCCCCCCCCCCCCCCCACTGTCCCAGCAGTGTGAGAATGTGTATAACGGATGGGAAATGATGTCATCTCTCTCTCTCTCTCTCTCTCTCGCTCTCTCTCGCTATGCCAACTCCCTGAATGCCCAGGGGTCACTGGCTGGGCGTCATGGTAACGGGATAAAGCTCCCGTCCAGCCAAACGGCCGCTCCTCTGGGCAGCTGAGTGACAGGTCAGCTAAATCACTAACACACACACACACACACACACACACATGCAGCAAACCTCTGTGCTTTTACCTTTTAGCAGTGTAAGCTGGAGTGCATTAAAGGGTCCATTCCTCTCCCATTAAAGGGTCCATATGAAGTATTTTGATATTATTTTGATGATGTCGTGAGCTTATATTTTTCATTTTTCCAAACACATCGGTCACTCCCCCCCATTCCCCCACTCCCCGACTCTACGTGCTTCGTTGTTGTGATGTCATAAACTCCGTCTACGCAATCCAGCAGCCCGTTAGGGGGTTGTGGGAGGGGGTATGTTGGGCCGTGTGCTGGCCGCTCCGCTTTGCTGGCCGGGGTCAGTCAGTCAGACAGGACCCTGTAATGAAGGGCCTGTCAGAGAGCGCTGAGTCAGAAGTAATACTGTGTGTGTGTGTGTGTGTGTGTGTGTGTGTGTGTGTGTGTGTGTGTGTTTCTGAGCACATGCTGCTCTCTGAGTTATGAAGGACAAGAACACAAAGGTTACTCTGACATTTTTTTTTTACTATTTCTGCTCCCCCCCCCCCTCTCTCTCTCTCGCTCTCTCTCTCTCTCTCTCTGAAGCAGTGATCTGGCCTTTCAGAGCAACCTTAGAAACTTCAGAAGTAGTGTCTATCTCTCTGTGTGTCACAGTGAAAGTGTGTGTGGGTCCATGCATAGTGTGTGTGTGTATTCAGTGCATGCCTCTGTGCACTTATGCTCTGCTTATGTGTGTTTGTGTGACTGTGGGTGAATGAGTGTGTGTGTGTGTGTGTGATGGATAAAGCGAAGGTTTTAGAAATCATGAGGAATTGCCTGGAAATTGGAGCAAACTTCCGGAGGGCTTTCACACACACAGCTAATCCTTTCTGCACGGCACGGTGTGTGTATGTGTGCATGTATTATATACATGAAAGTACCTACATGTAGTAATAATAAAGTGTGTGTGTGTGTATATATATATATATATATATATATATATATATATATATATATATATATATATATACATACATACACACACACATATATATGTATATTTTGTGTATATATATATAGTATATACTATATATAGTATAGTATATATATAGTAATACAGCCCACATTTCTTATATATATATATATGAAAATACCTAAATATAGTAATATTCACAGTATGTAGTAAAACAGCCCGTATGTATTACTGATATATATATATAGTACATAAGTGTAGTGTGTCCCTTATGTATCTCATATATATATGTAAGCACTTGTATGTAGTATCTATATATAAAAAGTACCTATATGATAATGTGACCCATATAAATGATGATCTATAAGTCCCTTTATATATAACAATACAACATCCCATAATTATTATATACGTCCCATGCGTGCTATATATGTATGAAATAACAATCCTGACTCATCATAGCCCTAAATGTGTCATTAATAATCCAGGGGCGTGTAAACGTGGCGTGTGTTCCGGTCCCGCGGCTGCAGTGATCAGGCTCTACAGCGTTTGCTCTGATTGCTGCAGTCGTTCCTGCTGTAGAAATGAATACCTAACGTTAGAGGAAATCAGACTGGGCTGCCTGCTGGAGCGTGAAGAGCTACCTACTGCCTTGCCGACTTGTGCGATTCTGCACGGACACACTCCCTCCCGTCCCGGAATTACAGAAAGATGAAGGCCTTGCTGAAGAACATCCTGCAGAGCTTCTGCATTATCAATACTGTGCTGAGCGAAAGCAGCGGCAGAGCGAACCTAGCTCATCTCTCACCTCCGGATTTCCAGATGAATGGGGAAAAAATCACCTGGCCTGGAGTCTGGAGAGTGGAAGGAGGGGGTTTTCCGGCACTGTCGGCTTGAACTGGATTTTTTAAATTTGTTCTCTAAAGCTTGTCCAACTCAGGAACAGTAGCTGATTGATTCTTCAATTAGGGGAACGTTTATGCCCCCAGGGTTATTAATCCATGGTAGAAATACTTTATTAGGAACTAAACAAGCACACGCTAGGATCTAAATGGATCCAGGCAATCCAAGTAAATGCCTGTGTTTAATCGAGTTGTGCTAGCTCCGTGCTTCATTTAGTTTAACCAGGAATTAACGCCACGCAATCAGGGATCAGCTCATGAAACTACTTTTAACCAGGGATCAGTTCA
This sequence comes from Salminus brasiliensis, assembly GCF_030463535.1. Lineage (NCBI taxonomy): Eukaryota > Metazoa > Chordata > Actinopteri > Characiformes > Bryconidae > Salminus > Salminus brasiliensis. Next base: position 37,412,621 of record NC_132888.1, on the reverse strand, counting down.
TAATGCTACCTTTAAACAGGGATCAGTTCATACGGTCGTATATAACCAGGGATTGACTCATAAAGCTGAACATAACCAGGGATCAGCCCATACAACTACTTTAATCCAGAGATCAACTCCTTATGTTAACCAGGGATCAGCTCATAAACATGAATATAATCAGAGAGCAGCTCCTAAAGTGGGACTTAACCAGGAATCAGCTCATAAAGCTACTGTTAACCAGGGATTAGCCCATAAAGCTGCCTCGAACCAGGCATCAGCCCATAAAGCTACTTGTAACCAGGGATCAGCTCATAAAGCTACTGTTAACCAGGGATCAGCCCATAAAGCTGCCTCAAACCAGGGATCAGCTCATAAAGCTACTTTTAACCAGGGGTCGACTCCGTATGTTAACCAGGGATCAGTTCATAATGCTACTTAAAACCAGGGATCAGTTCATACAGCCGAATATAACTTGGGGTCGACTCATAAACCTGAATATAACCAGGGATCAGCTCGTGAAGTTACTTTAAGCCAGAGATCAACTCTTTATGTTAACCAGGGATCAGCTCATAAAGCCAAAGATAACCAGCGATCAGTTCGTAAAGCGGATCTTAACCAGGGATCATCTCATAATGCTGAAAATAACCAGGGATCAGGTTCATAAAGCTACTTGTAACCAGGGATCAGCTCCTTACATTAACCAGGGATCAGTTCATACAGCCGAATATAACCAGGGGTCACCTCATACAGCTCCATTGAACCATTGTTCAGTTTGCAAAGCTAAAGGCGCACAGGGATAAATACGCAAAGCTGACCGCTGGGGCTGCAAACTTAACCCGAATGAAATTCAACGGAAGCTTCGTCTGCAGCACACGATTAACGGCCAGTAGTTCCTGCTTTACTTCATCTTCCTCTTGGCAGCGATTATTTCTCTGCTCAGATGTTTGCAGATGTTTGCAGATGAGGTGATTGGCTGCAGCATGAGCTAATCTCTCTTTGAGAAAGATCGAGAGAGAAATGAGGGAAGGGAGGAAAGATAGAGAGAGAGAGCGTGGAGGGATGATCAGGCTTTTCCGCACCCGGCACATTTTCCGCTATCAAAAGGCGGATTTACTCCCCGTATGTCTGTGTGAAGGCGTTTTAATTGTTTACCCGCAGAGAGTCGGGCCTTCATTAGAAAAAAAAAAAAAGCTGCAAGGCAGCAAAATTGATCTTTCAAAAAACTTCCCGTTCCCGACTCGGACGAAGTCAGCATTTCATAAAGCATGTAAACACACTTCTGCTGTGGCGACGTGGGGGTGGGCGCGGGTGCACTTGAAAGACTGGAGGAACAGCCCAGGGCGATGCGGCTAGCATTTCCGCTTTACATTATACAGCTCATTACCGCCATTTACTCAGCTGCCTTTCAGCCCCACAGCGAGAGCGGGAAGCTGCATACATACAGCTGACGGACTGTTTAGATAGTGGGATGCTCGGTCCCAGCTGACGGCTGGCGCTCCTGTTCCTTTTCTAGGTACCTACGTAAAGATTATCCAAGGATAGACCCCTTGTGCTAACCAGGGATCAGCTAATAAAGCGAAAGATCATCAACAGGTCATCAAAGTTCTCGCTAAAGTTCACCAGGCATCAGTTTGCAAGCTCTAAAGCTCAAAAATCGAAACGTATCCAAGGGTCAGGTCATGGAGCTGAAGTTCACCAGAGATCAGTTCATGAAGCTTCTTTTGACCAGGTGAAGACTCCTTATGTTAAACAGGGATCAGTTAATAAAGCGAAATTTAACCAGGGATCAGCTTATAACCTGGAACTTAACCAGGGATCAGCTCATGAAGCTAATTTTAACCAGGAATGCCCCTAATGCTAACCAGGGATCAGTTCATAAAATTGAATCTAACCAGGGTTCAGCAAATAAACCTACTTTCAAACCAGACTCATTATGCTAACCAGGGATCAGTTCATTAAGCCGAATATAACCAGGGATCAGCTCATGAAGCGGAATTTAACCAGGGACAGCCTCCTTATGCTAACCGGGGAACAGCTCACGAAACGTAACGTAACCAGGGATCAGTTCATAAAGCTGAATATTCGAAACCAGGGATCAGCTCTTAAAGCGGAATTTAACCAGGGATCAGCCCGTAAAGCTAAATTTAAATAGTTTTCAGCCCATAAATCCACCCCCTTATTCTAACCATGGATCAGCTCATAAAGGCGAATTTTACCAGGGATTAGTTCGTAAAGCTGCAGTTAACCAGGGATCAGCTCACACGGCCGAATATACAAAGCTAAAAGTTTCGCCGGGATAAATATGAAAAGCAAAGTGCCGAGAGTGCACTCCGGAGATTGATTTGTGTATAAGCTGGCAGACCTTGGGCTGGCTCAGATTATGATTAGCATTAGAGCGGATCAGCTCATATTTTGATTAGCATTACAGCGGATCAGATAGCTGGAGCTTTGAGAAGGTAGGGGCGAGTGTCAGAATGCTAAAATGCTGAAAAGGTCATTGTTGTTGCATTATGTTTGTTTATATATATGTGTGTGTGTGTGTGTGTGTGTGTCTAAAACGATGTAGATCTGAAATCTGATCTTATGCAGCTGCCAACACCTGCCTCTCACATTTCACAAATGTTTTCATGGGCTAATCAGAGCAGGCCGTTGACTCGCAGCATGCGGGGCTGTGTCGGAGTGTGTATATGAATGTATATACAAGTGTACGTGTGTGTGTATATGTGTGTGTGTGTGTGTGTGTGTCAGTAGGCAGCTGGTAATGGGGGCTGCATTACTCACGGCCCCACTAGATGTTTGCCCGAGGGCATGCTGGTGTTTTTATACTGGTGACACACTATGCAGCAACACTGGCACACTCGCTCACCCACTGAATATAACCAGGATTCAGCTCATAAAGCTACATAGAACCAAGAATACAACTCCTTATGATAGCCAGGGATCAGCTCGTAAAGACGGATATAACCAGGGATCAGCCCATGAAGCTGAATTTAACTGGGGTTCAGCTCATAAAGTTACTTTTAACCAGGGATGGCCTCCTTATGCCAAAACCAGGGAACAGCTCACAAAACGGAAGGTAACCAGGGATCAGTTCATGAAGCTGTATATACACATAACCAAGGATCAGCTCATAAAGCTGAATTTAACCAGGTTTCAGGGCAAAAAGCTCATTTTATTTCATCAGGTTTTAGTTTGCAAAGGTAAAAAACTCTAAAACTAAGGTAAAAAAATCTTAATGTATCCAAGGATCAGGTCATGGAGCTGAAGTTCACCAGAGATCAGTTCATGAAGCTTCTTTTGACCAGGGCTAGACTCCTTAAGTTAAACAGGGATCAGCTAATAAAGCGAAATTTAACCAGGGATCAGCTCATAACCTGGAACTTAACCAGGGATCAGCTCATGAAGCTATTTTTAACCAGGGTTCAGCAAATGAAACTACTTTTAAACCAGACTCATTATGCTAACCAGGGATCAGTTCATACAGCTGAATATAACCAGGGATCAGCTCATGAGCACAATTTAACCAGGGGTGGCCTCCTTATGCTAACCGGGGAACGTATGCTAAACGTAACGTAACCAGGGATCAGTTCATAAAGCTGATTATTTGTAACCAGGGATCAGCTCATGAAGCAGAATTTAACCAGGGTTCAGCCCGTAATTTTAACTAGAAATACACCGTTATACTAACCAAGGATCAGCTCACAAAGTTGAATTTATCCTGGGATCAGCTCATGTAGCCAAATATAACCAGGGATAAGCGCATAAAGCTAAATATAATCAGGGATCAGCCCATGAAGCGGAATTTAACCAGGGATCAGCTCATGCAGCCGAATATAACCAGGGATGAGCTCATAAAGCTAAATATAACCAGGGATCAGCTCACGAAGCTGAATTTAACCAGGGAACAGCTCATAATGCGGAATATAACCAGGGATCAGCCCATGAAGCGGAATTTAACCAGGGATCAGCTCATACAGCTGAATATAACCAGGGATCAGCTCATAAAGCGGAATTTAACCAGGGATCAGCCCATGAAGCAGAATTTAACCAGGGATCAGCTTTTGCAGCGGAATTTAACCAGGGATCAGCTCATGAAGTGGAGTTTAACCAGGGATCAGCTCATACAGCTGAATATAACCAGGGATCAGCTCATGAAGCGGAATTTAACCAGGGATCAGCTTATGCAGCGGAATATAACCAGGGTTCTGCTCTTTGACGGCTGTGTCGGAGTGTGTGTACGAATGTATATACAAATATGTGGGTGTGTGTGTGTCAGTAGGCAGCCGGTAATGGGGGCTGCGTTACTCACGGCCCCACTAGATGTTTGCCCGAGGGCATGCTAGTGTTTTAATACTGGTGACACACTATGCAGCAACACTGGCACACTCGCTCACTCACTGCGGTCCTGCAGTGGCACTCCAGATTGCGAGTGTTCCCAGACATCCTGTCAATACTTCGGCTGCGATAAGTCGATGCCTCTTTTCCCCAAGGTGGAATCATAATGAAATGAATTGTGCCGTATCGACCGTCCCTCTGTTGTGTTGAATATCAGCTGGATCTGCTCTGACTCCCCATGAAAAAGCACTTACAGTCGTCTTTAACCTTTATTTAACGGTACCAGAGCCAGCGAGCACGCCTTGGCCTTTCCAGAGGTAAGAACGTCCGGCAGCACTGCCCCAGTAAATGTGAGACAGTCCCTATAAATATAGACTTTTGATTACCGGGGCTTAAAGAATGCTGAAAGACGGAACCGCAGGCGGCCAGAAGGGGGAGCTCTCACTGATGAACAACCTTTGGCCAACAACCTTTGAGCGTCAGATCTTTTGTTGTCTTCGATTGACATGCCCCAATCTGTCGAGTCTCGAGTCTCTGAGGTGTAAATCTGAGTCGAGTCTCGAGTCTCTGAGGTGTAAATCTGAGTCAAGTCTTGAGTTCCGAGTCACGTCACAAGTCTCTGGGTGTGAGTCTGAACCGAGTCAAGACACAAGTCAACTTATGTAGAGTCTGAGTCAAGGCACAAAACCGGGTTGCAGGTTTTGAGTCAAGTCTTGAGCCACTGGGATGTCAGTCCAAGTCGAGTCAAGTCAGGAGTCAGGTAAGGGCGAGTCCGAGTCGAGTCCCTGACTTCAGTGCCCATTTCTACAAAATTCTGCCAGTTAGTTGCTTACAGAAACAAGGACTCAAGAGCGGTGACTCTCCGGTGACACCGGTGGGCCAGTTGGGTGGGTTCAGGTGGGGTTGAGGGAGGCAGTACTTGGGGGGGGTGGGGGGTCTGGAAGGAGGTGGGAGGTACTGGAACCATTAAGCTTCATCCCTTGAGTTACCCTGTGGTTCTGAACCTTGTTCAAGGGCACAACAGCAGCTGGTGCCAGGTGAGCATCACCAGCCACCCCCTGGTCCCGGTCCGGCGGCTAAGGCTAAAGGCCATTGCCTTAAATAGAGAGAGTGAGGGCGAGAGACTCAGAGAAGCAGAGAGGGAGAGAGAGAGAGAGAGAGAGAGAGTAGCAGTTATTAATATAAATAACAGATTTTTAGCGCTGCATTGTGTTATTACAGGATTTTCATGTGGATTAGAGGAAAAGTGTGTGTGTGTGTGTGTGTGTGTGTGTGTGTGTGTGTGTTGTAAATCTTGTACGCTCCCTTTCTTTCTGAATGAGCTCCATTAATCTTTGAAGTTGGAGTGTTTGTTCATGATGGATTAAAAATAGTCCAGCCTGGAAGTAATGAGTTCACACACACACACACACACACACACACACACACAGTAGAGACTGTTCTGGCTGCACAGGAGAGTGAAAAGGAGACTCGAAGAACAGCACAAAGCGGTTGATTTTGTACACAGTTTGTATGTGTGTGTGTGTGTGTGTGTGTGTGTGTGTGTGTGTGTGTGTGTGTAGGTGGAGATTAGCCTGCTCGGTTCAGTCCTGCTCTGAAAGAGCATAATGGTTTGGGGAAATGCCGGTTTTGCTCTCTCTCTCTCTCTCTCTCTCTCTCTCTCTCTCTCTCTCTCTCTCTCTCTCTCTTAGTGTAGATGGAAACAGGCCCATATGTGCCCGTTGGTGCTGAGTACCAGCCAACGGCCAAGCCAACTCAATCACACACACACACACACACACAAACACACACACACACACAGGTCTGTGCCAACAGCAGCACAGAACTTAATCTCCAGCCAGGCAGCTGCCGGCCTCTGCCTTTACTTAAATGTGTTCACACACACACACACATTCACACACACATACACATTCACACACACACACACTACAATCACTGCAGAACTACAGAAAATAAAAAACACAAACAATCACACACACTTAACCAGTCACACAAACAAACACTTAACCAGTCACACAAACAAACACTTAACCAGTCACACAAACATGTAACCAGCCACACAAACAAACACTTAACCAGCCACACAAACAAACACTTAACCAGTCACACAAACAAACACTTAATCAGCCACACAAACAAACATGTAACCAGTCACACAAACAAACACTTAACCAGTCACACAGACACTTAACCAGCCACACAAACACTTAACCAGTCACACAGACACTTAACCAGCCACACAAACAAACACTTAATCAGCCACACAAACAAACACTTAACCAGTCACACAAACAAACACTTAACCAGCCACACAAACAAACACTTAACCAGTCACACAAACACTTAATCAGCCACACAAACAAACACTTAACCAGCCACACAAACAAAAACGTAACCAGTCAAACAAACACTTAACCAGCCACACAAACAAACACTTAACCAGTCACACAAACAAACACTTAACCAGTCACACAAACATGTAACCAGCCACACAAACAAACACTTAACCAGTCACACAAACATGTAACCAGCCACACAAACAAACACTTAACCAGTCACACAAACAAACACTTAACCAGTCACACAAACAAACACTTAATCAGCCACACAAACAAACATGTAACCAGTCACACAAACACTTAACCAGCCACACAAACACTTAACCAGTCACACAGACACTTAACCAGCCCCACAAACAAACATGTAACCAGTCACACAAACAAACCCTTAACCAGTCACACAAACAAACACTTAACCAGTCACACAAACAAACACTTAACCAGCCACACAAACACTTAACCAGTCACACAGACACTTAACCAGCCACACAAACAAACACTTAACCAGTCACACAGACACTTAACCAGCCACACAAACAAACACTTAACCAGTCACACAAACAAACCCTTAACCAGTCACACAAACAAACACTTAACCAGTCACACAAACAAACCCTTAACCAGTCACACAAACAAACACTTAACCAGTCACACAAACAAACCCTTAACCAGTCACACAAACAAACCCTTAACCAGTCACACAAACAAACACTTTACCAGTCACACAAACAAACACGTAACCAGTCACACAAACACTTAACCAGCCACGCAAACAAACACTTTACCAGTCACACAAACACGTAACCAGTCACACAAACACTTAACCAGCCACACAAACAAACACTTAACCAGTCACACAAACACTTAACCAGCCACACAAGCAAACATGTAACCAGTCACACAAACAAACCCTTAACAAGTCACACAAACAAACACTTTACCAGTCACACAAACACTTAACCAGTCACACAAACAAACACTTAACCAGTCACACAGACACTTAATCAGCCACACAAACAAACCCTTAACCAGCCACACAAACAAACACTTAACCAGTCACAAAAACACTTAACCAGTCACACAAACAAACACTTAACCAGCCACACAAACAAACACTTAACCAGCCACACAAACAAACACTTAACCAGCCACACAAACAAACACTAAACCAGTCACACAAACACTTAACCAGCCACACAAACAAACACTTAACCAGTCACACAAACACTTAACCAGCCACACAAACAAACACTTAACCAGCCACACACACACTTAACCAGTCACACAAACAAACACTTAACCAGCCACACACACACTTAACCAGTCACACAAACAAACACTTAACCAGTCACACAAACACTTAACCAGCCACACAGACAAACACTTAACCAGTCACACAAACAAACCCTTAACCAGCCACACAAACACTTAACCAGTCACACAGACAAACACTTAACCAGTCACACAAACATGTAACCAGTCACACAAACAAACACTTAACCAGTCACACAGACACTTAACCAGTCACACAGACAAACACTTAACCAGTCACACAATCGAGCGTTCTGGGCCGAGGGGCTGCAGAAATACCTTTATTCATCGAAACCTGCATGAGTCACACACACACACACACACACACACACACACACACACACACACACATACCCTCTAACACTCTCTCTCTCTCTCTCTCTCTCTCTCTCTCTCTCTCACACACACTATAGATATCAGCATCCTCACACACTCAGATTAGACCAGCCTGCAGCAGAGTGGTATTTTATATTATATGTGTGTGTGTGTGTGTGTGTTTAAATAATACATATGAGAAATATGGTTATTACACACAGACACGTACATATACAGATACATACAAAACAGGTGTGTGTGTGTGTGTGTGTTCATGATAGATGAAATTTCCTGCAGTGGAATATCTGATACACTCTTGACCTGCTGCTACACACAGCCTAAATCACTTTCTCCTGGACTACACACACACACGCACACACACACACACACACACACACACACACACTCCTCTGTGCTGCTTGGACTTGGCCCATATCTGTAGGTGTATTCCAGCTCCTGTGTGTGTGTGTGTGTGTGTGTGTGTGTGTGCTTTTCTGCTTCTGTAAAAGTTTCAACCCAGATGTGCAATTATCTCTTTAAAAACAGCTGCGTGTGTATGTATGTATGCGTGTGTGTATGTGTGTGTGTGTGTGTGTGTGTGTGTATGACTGGTGTGTATTGGGGGGGGTAGGGTGGGGGTATGCAATTATTTGTTCAGGTTGAAACAGGAATCTAAATTCCTGCTTCTGAGTTTGTGCCAGTTTAGCACGGAAGAGAAAGGTTGTGTGTGTGGGGTGTGTGTGTGTGTGTGTGTGTGTGTGTGTGTGTGTGTGTTTGTGTGCTTGCCTGTGGCCGTTTGAGAGTGTGAAAGTACTAGGTTACATACGTACGTATCTATATGTGATAATAATAATAATAATAACAATGTACCCCACAGGTATTATATAAATGTATGTGTCTATATATATATATATATATATATAAATGCAATCTACCCCATATGCATTACATATGTATCCATATATAAATACAATATGTCGCATGTATATGTACGTAAGTATCTATATGTAATAACAATACACCCCATGTATTTTTGTATGTATTTTTAAAATATGTACATACATTTATATATGTAATCTTTTATATATACACACATATATAAGCAAATAATAATTGCAATGTACCCATATGCATTATATAAATATATGCAAGTATCTATATGTAATAATAATAAACCCCATATACATAATTATTCTGCATTTCTTTCTATATGTAACAGCAATGTACCCCAAATGCGCATATATATATATATATATATATATATAATGGCAGTGTACCCATATTGGTTACATATCTGTAAGTGCCTATTTGTAATAATAGACCCTATGTGCATTATTATGTACATATATTATGTATTATGTATGTGTCTATATGTAATATGGGTATACCCCATAATATAGTGTGTGTGTGTGTGTGAGTGTGTGAGTGTGTGAGTGAGTGTATCTGAAGAGTAAACTGGTGTTTCAGTAGACACTGATTTCTTGAGCAGCATCTGCACGCCTGGGCAAACTAGCCCTAGCCTGGGAAAGGTGTGTGATCAATATATTGACACAGCTCTGTGTGTGTGTGTGTGTGTGTGTGTGTACGTGTGTACATCTCGTCCCCCCTCGTTTCCCCTCTAAGCATTATTCAAAAATACTCTAATAAGGACCACCCCACCCAAAAACAACATACAAAAAAAATGCATTATTTTAATAATAGACTTTAAATATGCTGGAATCTCGCGCTGAGATCACCATGGAAACCACGGTTACATCACCTTCTGAGAACACCAACCCACTGTTATTTATAAATATAGACATGCTAATGCTAATATTGTCTTCATCTTTGCTAGCGTACTTTAGTCCAGGTTTCCAGATCACAGTCAGAGTCAAACAGTGTCTGGAACCACATTCGCAATCTACAGAGGGTCAGAGGTCGCTGACCCCAAGGCGCAAGTGGGCGTGCAACAAAATAGTCCCCAACAAAACACACAGTTACACTGAGTTCAGGTGTGCCACTGTTTTGTTGCCGTCATCAACATTCCCTATCAACCCAGAAGACCCGTGCCGGTTCCTGGGTGGGTTTGGATTGTAGATTAGATGGCTATATTCGTGTCGTAGTCATGGCAACCGACGCCTGGTCCCATTCACCCCCACTGTGAAGAAATCTGAGCCAGTACGTTTTTTCTGTAATGAACCACAATTTCACACACACACACACACACACACACACACACACTCTAAATGTAGTATTGTCACACACTGAGTTTTGTAGGACTTTGCAGGACAATTTCAGCGGATGCAGTTAGTTAGCGTGGTGCTAATTAGCGTCATTAACTTCACACCTCCAGGACTGAGCAAGGAAACGTCAGACAGCAAAAATTTCTCGTGCGAGAGACTACATTTGGTGTGAGGGACGAAACAGCGAACATTTGATTTTGCGTCAAACTAACACTTTAATGGGCTGCTTCCTGGTGTTCACCTCATACCGCGCCAAAGTCCTTCCCCTGAAAAGGAGAGCGGTGCACCCCCGCCGTGACCAGAGCTCTGATTGATCTATTTTTAATGAGCAGAAATCGTAAAGATAGAGGAAACCGCTGGCAGTCGTTAGAACCCCCACCCCCACCCCCACCCCCACCCTCCATAACTATGAATGTCATTCTGAATGGCTATCCGGAAGCGCTGTTCCCATACACTGAGCCATAGGCTGTAATAGCGTGTATATATTAGCCCATATGCTACCATAGGGAACCATAGGGAACCATAGGGAACCATTGTCCGCTGGATAGAACTCTATTAGAACCCGCTACCCTGTGGATGTGTTTAGCTTGCTGACCAATAGCTGTACACACAGTGACTTGTTCACTGAAATCAAGGGTTTAGGTACAACCTCTACGCTTCTGAGGGTTGGAACATTGCTGTTAGGAGGATTTGATTGCATTCAGCCCCAGAAGAGCATCAGTGAGGTCAGGGGACGATCGTGAGTATTGGCACTGGATCACAACTCATGACTGTGGCATTCGCTACGCGTGATGGGCTCGGAGTGGTCCAGCGTGGATGGCAGGTGGTCCAGCAAGGGCTCAGAGTGGTCCAGTGGTCCAGCAAGGGCTCCGAGTGGTCCAGCAAAGGCTCCGAGTGGTCCAGTGTGGGCTCAGAGTGGTCCAGAGTGGATGCCACGTGGTCCAGTGTGGGCTCGGAGTGTTCCAGTGTGGGCTTGGAGTGGTCCAGCGTGGATGCCAGGTGGTCCAGCGAGGACTCCAAGTGTTCCAGTGTGGGCTTGGAGTGGTCCAGCGTGGATGCCACGTGGTCCAGCGAGGGCTCTGAGTTTTCCAGTGTGGGCTCCGAGTGGTCCAGTGTGGATGGCAGGTGGTCCAGCGAGGGCTCCAAGTGGTCCAGTGTGGCCTCCGAGTGGTCTAGCGTGGATGCCAGGTGGTCCAGCAAGGGCTTCAAGTGGTCCAAGGTGGATGCCACATGGTCCAGTGTGGGCTTGGAGTGGTCCAGCGAGGGCTCCAAGTGGTGTAGTGCAGATGCCACTTGGTCCAGCAAGGGTTTAAAGTGGTGTAGTGGGGGCTCCGAGTGGTCCAGTGTGGGCTCCAAGTGGTCCAGTATGGATGCCACATGGTCCAGCGAGGGCTCCGAGTGGTCCAGTGTGGATGCCAGGTGAAGTCTGCTCTGTGGTGGTCATTCCCGTGGGGTCCTAACTAAGAGTGTGCAGAGAAATAGATGGATACAGTCTGGAAAGCTGGAACCACAGAGTGCTCCTGTATGGTCAGTGGAGCCGATAGGATGGACAGTGAGTGCAGAGACAGGGAGGTGGTCTTAATGTTATGGCTAACTGGTGTATAGCTTTAGTAATACTGCAGGTCTTCACCTCTTATTTTTTCTGTATCGAACCAAGGATTGCATAAGTCAACCCCCCCCCCCACCACCACACACACACACTGCTTTGGTGTGTTAAGCAGCAGTTGCTTCATGTGTGTGTGTGTGTGTGTGTGTGTGTGTGTGTGTGTGTGCTTTTGAAGCGCTAGCGGCCTC
>NC_132888.1:37387823-37395323 GCF_030463535.1 Salminus brasiliensis | reverse complement strand
TAAAAGAGAGCTCTTTAATCAGTTAAAGCTTTTTAATCATTCAGGTTTAATCTACATTTTTACGTTTGGGCATTAAAAATCATATTTTTTAAGTTTATAGATAAATTAGATGTATATAAATGTATTTTTGAAGTTTTGTAGATTAAACATACATTTCACATCTCAGAATAAAACTTTATTCATGTTTAAAACATTCATTATTTTTTGAGTTTATATATCTAAACATTTAGATTGTTTTTTGTTTGCATTTTAAAATAATCATGTAGCTTTTTGGGTTTATAATAAAAAATGTTTTAGCTTACAAATTAAAACACATTTGTAGATTAAGTTTATGGATTTAAAAGTTATAAATTTTTACATTTTAGAATAAATGTTTTAAGAATAAACTCTTTTTATGTTTTTAGAATTTTTTTAAATACAATTATGGCATCAAATATATATATATTTTTTTTTTCATAGTTCATAGTTAAACAGTTTTTATAGATTTTATTATATTAAAAAGATTTAACTTTATAGATACACAGTAATTAAACAATTTTCTAGATTTATTTATTATTATTATTATTATTATTATTATTATTATTATTATTATGCTTTAAGTTTACAATTGGTTTTTTACATGTTTTAAAATTGTAGATTAAAGTTTTCACTTTTATAAAATGTTTTGTTAAGTTTGTGAATTAAAATGTTATATAGTTAGTGTAAAGTTTAACTTTATAGATACACAGTTATTAAACAGTTTTCTAGATTCATTTATTATTATTATTATTATTATTATTATTATGTTTTTTTAAGTTTACAATAGTTTTTTTTTTTTACATGTTTTAAATTTATAGATTAAAGTTTATAAAAATTTAACTTCAGCTCCTCTCAGGTTGGTTCTCTCTCTAGTTCACTTCAACAAGCCGTGTTGATCTCCACTCCCCCGCCTGCCCACTAACTCGATCGATCCGTTTCTGACCACAGCTGCTCGTCTGGCTCCACTCTGTTGGCTCGCTTTGGGCTCCAGCCAAATGAGCAGTCCTCTGTCGGGCGAGCAATCTGAGCCGTCCAGTTGGAGGCCGACCAGGCGGTCCGTCAGAATGCAGTCGATGCTGCCAGGCTTTCAGAACTCCAGACTGCGGGCTAGAGATCAGCTCCTTAAACACTCGGACAGCCAGAATGGTCTTCACTTCAGTAGACACAAATCTGATCACATCTGATCACAATCTGATTCAGTGATGTTTGTGATGGTATTGGACAGAGTGTCTATGTGGATTTGTAAAAGTATATATATATATATATATATATATATATATATATATATATATTTGACACCCATGAAGCTCCAACTATGTTTGATACTACAACTGCTACCACTAGTATATAACCGCAAGAAGCAATTCCTGGGGCCCAAGCACTCCTCAGCACACTAATATTTCAACTTTCTGAAAAAATTATACTTTGTATAGATTTAGGAAGTTTATAGATTAAAAGTTATATCTTTCAAGTTCATAAATGTAATAATAAATACTGTTTCACTTTCATAGATAACATGTTTTGTTAGGTTTGTGAATTAAAAAGTGATATAGTTGTCATATAGTTTATATAGTTAAATGTTATATAGTTAATATTGTGAGCTAATATATTAAAACCTAAATGTTTATTTAGTTTGGAATTGAGAAATCTGTCCATATGAATATGTTAAAGTATTTATGTATTTGTGCAAACAGAATTTATATTATTCATATGTCTGTTATTGGAAATTCCCAGCACCGGAGAGCTATTGAGGATTACATGCAACAGCTGGAATTACTGTTTTAAGTTGATAAAATAAGACTTTTAATACCTTTTAAAGTTGTTTTAAAAAACATATAATGTTTTAAGGTTATAGATTAAAATGTGTTATATAGTTTTAGGTTTGCATGTTAACATTTGTATCTTTGAGGAATTTGGAATTTCAAAAACTGCCCATTTGAATATTTAAAAAGTAACTGTATTCCTAAAAATAGAGTGTATGTAATATATATGTTGTAAAATATAGAATTAATATATAACCACAGTAAACAGTCAAATGGTTAGTTGGGTTTTATTTGACAGCCATGAAGATCCAACCCTGACAATCCGACAAAGATTGTTAATATATTTAATATCACAACATAAATTACTATAAAATATATAACTGCAAGTGGCAATTCCTGGGGGCCCAAGCACTGCTCACTACAGTGAGGCCTTATGGGTGAATCCATGCAACAGATGGAATGACTGACTTGTCAGTCCTGACTGAAGTGGTGTGGGATTTACAGTGAGGCAATGTTGAGTCATAAAAGCGACACCCACATGGTTTATAGACCAGTTTTAGCTACGCTATGTTAAAAAGTTGACACATTTTTTTTTTTATGGATGATTAATAACTAACACGTCCAATAAGATTAATAATTAACACAGTCCAAATAAGCTTTTACGTCTGTTTACTAAATAAAAAAAACGATGGTGCTTGGACCCCTAATAATAGCATGTATTAGCTGATTTGAGCTGAGTTGCTACATTCGCTTTGGTTCTTAATCAATTAAAATGTTAAATAGATTTTTTTTTTTAAGTATTTATTTGTTTTTATTCCAAACTATCGTCGCTCTGGAAACGGCCTGTGTGGAATTCTTTGTTTTTGTGATGTCACAAAAGTGGGGAAAAACCCCTGAATGTGCTAAAACTTATATTAGCATATATTAGCATGAGCTTTCCCAATCTCCGGTTCTGGGTCCCCCCCCCTTTTCCCCCGCCCCCCCTTCACAATAGCGAAGCCCCCGTTCACTGACGTTGTAATTTAGTGCAGAACCCGGCTTCCTTTTGTGTCGGGCAAATCGGCCCCTTCATTTTGCGGGGGTGTAAGCGAGTGTGACAGCCAGGCGGAAAACGGGTCCGAAGCGACCGCCGCCTAATCTCATCTGATGCGCTGGTTTTGTGCGGGTGTCACGCCGCCGGCTTAGTTAAGAGAGCTCCTCGCTCAGGCCCTGCTTTGAAGGATATGGGCCGCTCGCTGGGGTCCACTCCGGTTCTACCGGCCGTGGCGGGGACTGGTCACGGCTGGACCGGACAGTTATAGCTGCAGAACCGCGGACAGAGCAGCTCGGTTCAGGCCTTTGTCTTGGTTCTTCATGCTGTCGGCCTAATGCAATGTTCTGCAGGTTCCAGTTGTAGCATGCTTGTTCTAGAATGCAGCTCTTTCGGTTCTGCTTGTTCTTGATTGTAGCTCTGCAAGTTCTAGAATGCAGCTCTTCTAGTCCTGGAATGCAGCCATTAAGAGAGAGAGAGACTGAAAGAGGGAGCGACTGAAAGAGAGAGAGACTGAAAGAGAGAGAGAGAGACTGAGAGAGAGAGAGACTGAAAGACAGATGATAGAGACTAAAAAGAGAGAGACTGAAGCCCAAGAGAGACAAAGAATGAGAGAGAGAGACTGAAAGAGAAAGAGAGAGACTGAAGAGCAAGAAAGACAAAGAATGAGAGTGAAAGAGAGACAGAGAGACTGAAAGAGGGAGCGACTGAAAGAGAGAGAGAGACTGAAAGAGAGAGAGAGAGACTGAAAAACAGATGATAGAGACTAAAAAGAGAGAGACTGAAGCCCAAGAGAAACAAAGAATGAGAGTGAGAGACTGAAAGAGAGAGAGAGAGACAGAGACTGAAAGACAGATGCGAGAGGGACTGAAAGACAGATGTGAGAGACTGAAAGAGAGAGACTGAAGAGCAAGAAAGACAAAGAATGAGAGTGAAAGAGAGACAGAGAGACTGAAAGAGGGAGCGACTGAAAGAGAGAGAGAGACTGAAAGACAGACGAGAGAGACTGAGAGAGAGAGACTGAAAGACAGATCATAGAGACTAAAAAGAGAGAGACTGAAGCCCAAGAGAGACAAAGAATGAAAGAGAGAAACTGAAAGAAAAAGAGAGACCGAAAGACAGAGGAGAGGGACTGAAAGAAAAAAGAGAGACTAAAGAGCAAGAGAGACAAAAAAATCAGAATAAGAGACTGAAGAGAGACTGAAAGAGAGAGAGACGGAGAGTCAGAAGAGAGAGACTGAAGGAGAGAAAGTGAAGAGCAAGAGAGACAAAGAATGAGAGAGAGACTGAGAGACTGAAGAGAGAGATTGAAAGAACGACATTAAAGTCAGAAGAGAGAGCAACTGAAGAAGAGAACGAGACTGAAAAAGACTGAAAGTCAGAAGAGAGCGACTGAAGGAGAGAGACTGAGGATCGAGAGAAACAAAGAATGAGTGAGAGACAGAGAGATTGAAGACAGAGAGATTGAAGACAGAGAGACTGAAGTGAGAGAGAGAGAGACTGAAGGAGAGAGAGAGGGAGGGAGAGAGAGAAATGAAAGAGAGAGGGAGGGAGAGAGGGAGGGAGAGAGAGAAATGAAAGAGAGAGAGGGAGAGAGAGAGAAATGAAAGAGAGAGAGAGAGGGAGAGAGAGAAATGAAAGAGAGAGGGAGGGAGAGAGAGACTGAAGTGAGAGAGAGGGAGAGAGAGAGGGAGGGAGAGAGAGAAATGAAAGAGAGAGAGGGAGAGAGAGAGAGAGAAATGAAAGAGAGAGAGAGGGAGAGAGAGACTGAAGTGAGAGAGAGAGGGAGAGAGAGAGGGAGGGAGAGAGAGAAATGAAAGAGAGAGAGGGAGAGAGAGAAATGAAAGAGAGAGAGAGGGAGAGAGAGAGAGAGAGAGAAATGAAAGAGAGAGAGAGGGAGAGAGAGACTGAAGTGAGAGAGAGAGGGAGAGAGAGAGGGAGGGAGAGAGAGAAATGAAAGAGAGAGAGGGAGAGAGAGAAATGAAAGAGAGAGAGAGGGAGAGAGAGACTGAAGTGAGAGAGAGAGGGAGAGAGAGAGGGAGGGAGAGAGAGAAATGAAAGAGAGAGAGGGAGAGAGAAATGAAAGAGAGAGAGAGGGAGAGAGAGAGTGCACGCGAGAGTCATTCTCTCACACAGTGGCGTATATCTGGTAAGTTCATCAGGGATGATGGAGAGGGTGCTGCTGTGGTCAGTAGGAAACAGGGGGGATCATTTACATTAAAGAATAACACACACACACACACACACACTCACGCACACACACACACACACACACACTAATGCACGCACACACACGCACGCTCAGGCTGGAGGCCTCTCCATTTCAGGTCGACTCTAAACACACTCTCACCCAAATAACCTGGAGCTCAGACTAAACCTCCCAATCAGCCCACCGTCATGAGTGTGTGTGTGTCGGCATGCATGATTACACATATGGAAACTATCCAGGTCCAGTGTGGCCGCACGTGTGTGTGTGTGTGTGTGTGTATAGTGTTACTGGATGTCAGAAGGCTAAGTAAACGTGTGTAGTTACATTTTTATGTTGATGTATGATTCCAGACTGCCTTTCACACACACCTCACACACACACACACCTCACACACACACACACACCTCACACAGCACCCCGTCACTCCTCATCGGGCTGCTGTCCTTATTGGCCTTTATTACTGTGTTATTACAGTTGTACTACTGTACTATTACACGTCCGACCCTGTTCTGCCCCTCCCGGATACTGTTGCTAGCGGTAACAGTGCTAGGCTCCTATGTTCCTCGGTTCTCGTAGTTGACAAGACTGGGGATGTCTGGGCATCGCGTCCAAGGTTCCCCAACGGCGCCTACGCTGACCCCCTGTCCCCTGCCCGTGAGTAAAAGAGAACCTGGTGGTGCTCTAGGCGTTGTCCTGCTGGGAAACTGAGGGTTCTCCGAGGGTTCTCCGAGGGTTCTCCGAGGGTTCTCCTACTGCTGCGTGTGGAGCGATGCCTCAGCAGATGAGGAGATAAAACAAGCCAGTGCTGATAATGCCTTCTACAGGTGGTGTCCTCCACCCACCTTCGGCTGAACATCCGTAACATTGTGTGTGTGTGTGTGTGTGTGTGTGATTGATAGATGTGTTCAAAAGAGGGTCCTTCAGAGAACGCATGGTGACAAAGTGTGTGTGAGGAGCGGGCATGTGCGAGTGGTGTGTGTGTGTGTGTGTTTGCTTCATTTCTGTAGCTTGGAGCAGCGGCAACAAAGGAAGGATCAGATAACTCAAGAAAGAGAGAGAGAGCGCGAGAGCGAGCGCGAGCGTAAGAGAGAGGTGAAATTCCATCTGCTGGGGGCTGAGATTTCTCATGATGCATGGAGGGGGGCAGGGTGTGTGTGTGAGTGTGTGTGAGTGTGGGCTCCACAATATCTGAGATGCAATGAAGACAATTCAGTATTGTACTATTAACAAATATTTCTTGCGCTCTCGCGCTTTTGTGCTCTCGCACTCTCGCACTCTCTCTCTCTCTCGCACTCTCTCTCTCTCACTCTCTCCCAGGGTTAAACTAGCTGACTACAGGCATTAGCAACCACAGGGCCCGTTCTACGTGAGAGAGCCTGCGCGAGAGAGAGAGAGAGAGAGAGAGAGAGAGAGAGAGAGAGAGAGAGAGAGAGGTGTGGTCACTGCTCTCTCTCTCTCTCAGTAATGAGTGTGCGAGTATGTAGAGCTGCTACCGAGTTCCTCCTCTCATTAAAGTGGAGCTGCAGAAGCTTCAGTTGATGAGGTATAATAATGAGTGTGTGTGTGTGTGTGTGTGTGTGTGTGTGTGTGTGAAGCAGGAGTTCCGAGGCCGTCTGCAGAACTTTGTACGTGTGTGTGTGTGTGTGCACTCACTGCTGGGTAAATTTGGCAGGATTGTTTTATGCAGATTATGTAGATTAGCTTTGATCCTCCCGGCCGGCCGGATCCGCATGTTAATGAGCACCTAACTGAAAGTGGGCGGAGACTGCTCTCGCTCCGGAGCAGGAGGCAGCCAACCAGACACTGGCCCCGGCTCCCGGCTCACAGTAAAACTCGCGGCAGGAGAATTCCTTCAGTGAAAGAGGCCACCAAGGAAGGCCATCAGGGAATACTGCCACTGCCACTGCCACTGCCACTGCCGCCGCCGCCGCCACCATGAAGGGGGGCAGGGGGTCATAGTGTCACAGTGGCGTCCACGTGAATGCCTGATTCCAGGGTTTTCGAACGGGAGCATAAGTGGCCCGGACACTGCCTCGACAGGACCGCCACCAAGTTGTCAGTTTTGCACGGTGCGCACGCACCTGGTGGTCCACTTGATTCTGGACCAGGCCCCCAGGTCTTCCGTCTCTCCGGGGTTCTGACAGGGGTCAGGCCCAGCTTACAGAAGAAGCCACCTGCCTCAAAGCGAGGGACCTGGATGGTAGCGATGTTCAGGTAGGTGTGGTGTCAAAGTGGATCGCCAGGTCCGGGGGGACACCACCTCCATCAAGGTGTTTTTTTCCCACAGTGCGTCCGGGTGTCCTCACTTGGACATACCTGGCAGTCCAAATATGAGGTCCAGTTCTGATGTTGGGGGTGGACAAGGGGTCATCCCCAGCTTCCAAAAGGGGCGGGCACCTGGTAGGCAGCGATGTTCAGGTAAGTGTCGTGGCCAGATCCAGAGTTTCCGGCAGGACCCGACCTCACTGACGTTCTCGGCT
>NC_132888.1:37380323-37382823 GCF_030463535.1 Salminus brasiliensis | reverse complement strand
GTGGCGGTGAAGCTCAAGCCTGAGCCGGACGATGCCGAATACATCTTGACGCCATCTGCGGACTCGGCATTCTTCAGCATCAACACGATGACCGGTGTCATCAGCACATCACGCTGGCTGACAAAGATCGCACAGCAGGTCTTCGAGCTGGAGGTCATGGAAGTCGACAGCGAGCTCAGGGTCAAGGTCCGGGTGTCTCTCGAAGACGCCAATGACAACGCTCCCGTCTTTGCGCAACAGTCTTATGAGGTTTTCGTCAACGAGAGTGTTGGTGTGGGGACCTTGGTCGTCACGGTCACCGCATCAGATGCAGATCACGGGGAGAACGGATACATCACGTACAGCATGGCGAGCCTGACCCCACTCCCGTTCGCCGTCCACCAGTTCAGCGGTGCCGTCACCACCACGCAAGAACTAGACTTTGAGTCCTCCTCCGAAAGCTTCAGCTTTGTGGTGCGAGCCTCGGACTGGGGGGCCCCCTACAGGCGGGAGAGCGAAGTCAACGTAACTGTGCACCTGGAGAATGTGAACGACAACCAGCCACTTTTCGAGAAAGTGGACTGTGTAGGAGTGGTGTCTCGTGACCTTCCGATCGGGGAGGTCATCACTACCATGTCCGCCATAGACATCGATGAACTGGAGCTGGTGAAGTACAAGATCCTCTCAGGCAATGAGCATGGCTTCTTCGATTTGAACCCCGATTCTGGAGTCATGACTCTTCGCCGTTCTCTTGCTGTGGCCAACCCCAAAAATTCCTTCAGTCTGAAAATCACCGCCACAGACGGGGAAACGTTCTCGGACCCCATGTTTGTGAACATATCCGTCGTGCAGGGCAAATCCCCGCCCAAAAGCTTCAGCTGCAGGGAGACTCGCGTAGCCCAGCGCCTTGCTGAGAAGCTGCTCCGGAAGGCCAAAGCCAACAGCAAGCCCAAAACTGAAGAAGGCTTCATCGACTTGTTCTCAGTAAACCGACAGACACCTCAGTTCGACAAGTCTTTCCCAACGGATATCGCAGTCCGAGAAGACCTGGAGGTCGGCACAGATGTGTTCCAGGTCAAAGCGTACGACGGAGACACGGGATTTAACGGCCAAGTGCTGTATGCAATCTCCAGTGGCAACACGGACAGCAGCTTCACAATTGGCATCCTGAGCGGGACGATCAGCATTTTCCTCCCCCTGGACCGGGAGAGAACCGACCGATACCTTCTGAACCTCACGCTGTATGACTTGGGCCAGCCGCAGAGATCCGCCTGGCGTCTCCTCACAGTCTACGTGGAAGACGCTAACGACAACTCTCCGCAGTTCTTGCAGGACAATGGCTATTGGGCACGGATCCCGGAAAACACCCCTATCGGCACGGAAGTCATCCAGGTGGAAGCCACAGATAAGGACCAGGGTTCCAATGGGGAGATCCAGTATTCTCTACTGACGAGCACTTCTCAGTTCGGCATCAACAGTTCCAACGGGATTGTGTACGTGGCCGGCCAGCTGGACCGTGAATACGTGTCCTCGTTTGTGCTCAAGGTGGAAGCCCGGGACCGAGCGGAGCGGACGGCTCAGCGGTTCTCCGTCACCACTCTTCGCATCTTGCTGGACGACGTCAACGACTGTGCGCCAGCATTCATACCGAGCGTGGTCAGTGCCCGGGCACTGGAGGACCTGCCTCTGGGCACCGTTATCGCCTGGCTGGACACGCAGGACCCTGACCTGGGTCCAGGAGGCGATGTGCGCTACTCGCTTGCTAGCGACCACGACGGCCGTTTCGACGTGGATAAGGTTAGCGGGGCCATCCGGCTAACGAAGGAGCTGGATTACGAGACCCAACAGTTCTTCAACCTGACAGTCCGGGCCAAAGACAGGGGACGGCCGGTCTCTTTGCTGTCGGTCAGTTTTGTGGAACTGGAGGTGGTGGATGTGAACGAAAACCTCTTTGCGCCGTATTTTTACAACTTTGCTTTGAACGGATCGGTGAAGGAGAGTGCTCGGATTGGGACGTCTGTGCTGCAGGTGTCGGCACGGGATGACGACACAGGCCGGGACGGGGAGGTGCAGTACTCCATCCGGGACGGCAGCGGGTTGGGCAGGTTCACCATTGACGAGGAGACAGGTATGTGCTTCCACAAGATCGTTATGTCTCTAATTAGCATGTTAATTCATGCCGTTTCTAAGCTAATTAACTTTCCATCTCGCTTAATTGAACGAGAATGCGAGCGTGTTCTCCAGATCGAGCTTTATGGCTCGTGTGTGTCTCGCCTGGGCTGACGCTGGGGCGCTAGCTTTTCCGCTGCCAGCAGGTTTGACTTTGTTCCTTCTGGATGTGTGGGACTGATGCTCGCTCCTGAGGGATTTGCACATGGATGTGCTATTGTGTCAGTGCTCTACTTTCCACCCAGGAAAAATGACCTACTTGTTCCCAGTGTCTGACAACACACCATGACATTGTAGAGATTTGCAACATTGGTAGATGACTGCGGGGATAGGCACTGGGTGGGACAAGCAG